>NW_027669356.1:20000-22500 GCF_964194185.1 Rhinolophus hipposideros
AGTTGTACTGGTCAGCGTCGGGCACGTGGTAGTCCTTGGACTAGAGGAAGCACTGGGCGTTGGTATAGGGCCCAAGCTAGCATTTGTGGGAGCAGTAGGCGTAGCACTGGGGTAGGCATAGGGCAAGGAGTGGGTGTCGGGGTAAACCTCAGAGTAGGCTTTGGGCCAGGAGTAAGAGTTGTGCCTAGGGGTAAGGATGGGGGTGGGCCTATAGTTAAGGGGAGCTGTAGGGCCAGGGGTAGGAGTAGGACCACAGGTAATGCTAGGCGTAGGCCTAGGGAGAGGGGTAGTGCTCGGGGTAACCTAACCCTAACCCTAAACCTAACCCTAACCCTAACCCTAACCCTAACACTAACCCTAACCGTAATCCCTAACCCTAACCCTAACCCTAACCCTAAACCTAACACCAAACCTAACCCTAACCCTAACCCTAACCCTAATTCTAACCCTAACCCTAACCCTAACCCTAACCCTAACACTAACCCTAACCCTAAACCCTAACCCTAAACCTAACCCTAACCCTAACCCTAAACCTAACACCAACCCTAACCCTAACCCTAACCCTAACCCTAACCCTAACACCAACCCTAACACTAACCCTAACTTCTAACCCTAACCCTACCCCTTACCCTAACCCAAACCTTAACCTAACCCTTACCCTAACACCAACCCTAACCCTAACCCTAACCCTAACCCTAACATTAAAACCAACCCTAACCCTAACCCTAACCGTAACCCTAATCCTAACACTAACCCTAACCCTAAACCTAACCCTAAACCTAACCCTAAACCTAACCCTAAACCTAACACCAACCCTAACCCTAACCCTAAACCTAACCCTAATTCTAACCCTAACCCTAAACCTAACCCTAACCCTAACACCAACCCTAACCCTAACCCTAACACTAACCATAACCTAACACCTAACCCTAACCCTAACCCTAACCCTAACCCTAACACCAACCCTAACCCTAACCCTAACCCTAACCCCTAACCCTAACCCTAATCCTAACCCTAACCCTAACCCTAACCTAACCCTAACCCTAACACCAACCCTAACCCTAACCCTAACCCTAACTCTAACCCTAAACCTAACACCAACACTAACCCTAACCCTAACCCTAACCCTAACCCTAATCTTAACACTAACCCTAACCCTAACCCGAAACCTAACCCTAACCCGAAACCTAACACCAACCCTAACCCTAACCCTAACCCTAACCCTAATTCTAACCCTAACCCTAACCCTAACCCTAACCCTAACCATAACCCTAACACCAACCCTAACCCTAACCCTAACACTAACCCTAACCTAACCCCTAACCCTAACCCTAAACCTAACCCTAACCCTAACACCAACCCTAACCCTAACCCTAACCCTAACCCCTAAACCTAACCCTAATCCTAACCCTAACCCTAACCCTAACCTAACCCTAACCCTAACACCAACCCTAACCCTAACCCTAACCCTAACCCTAATTCTAACCCTAACCCTAACCCTAACCCTAACCCTAACCCTAACACCAACCCTAACCCTAACCCTAACTCTAACCCCTAACCCTAAGCCTAACCCTAACCCTAACCTAATTCTAACCCTAACAACAACCCTAACCCTAACCCTAACCCTAATTCTAACCCTAACACTAACCCTAACACTAACCCTAACCCTAACACCAACCCTAAGCCTAACCCTAACCCTAACCCTAAACCTAACACCAACCCTAACCCTAACTCTAACCCTAACCCTAATCCTAACCTTAACAGCAACCCTAACCCTAAACCTAAACCCTAACCCTAACCATAACCCTAATCCTCACCCTAACCCTAACCCTAACAAGGGCATGGTGTACTGGTCAGCGACGGGCTAGTTCTAGGCCTCGGACTAGAGGGAGCTATGGGCGTTGGTCTAGGCCTGAGCTAGGGCTAGTGGGAGCGGTAGGCGAAGTGCTGGGGTAGGCATAGGGCAAGGGGTGGGTGTCGAGGTAAACCTCGGTGTAGGCCTAGGGCCAGGAGTGGGAGCTGTGGCTAGGGGTAGGGATGGTGTGGGCCTATGGGTAGGGGGAGCTGTAGGGCCAGGGGTAGAGGTAGGACTAGAGGTAGTGTTAGGCGTAGGCCTAGGGCGAGGGGTAGTGCTTGGGTAGGGTTAGGTGAAGGGGAGTGGTTGGCAGAGGCCCACGGGCAGTGTTATGGTTAGGGCTCATGTTAGGCCTAGGACTAGTGGTAGTGGTAGGGGATGGCCGAGGGCTAGGGGTAGGTGTCACAGGAGGGCTCCGGTTAGTCCTTGGACTCGGAACGGGTGTAGGGCTGGATTAGGGTGTTGTAAGTGTGGGTCCAGGATGATTTCTTAGAACACGGGTTAGTGCTCTGGCTAACGGTAGGGCAAGTTGTACTGGTCAGCGTCGGGCACGTGGTAGGCCTTGGACTAGAGGAAGCACTGGGCGTTGGTATAGGGCCAAAGCTAGCATTTGTGGGAGCAGTAGGCGTAGCACTGGGGTAGGCA
>NW_027669356.1:32500-276427 GCF_964194185.1 Rhinolophus hipposideros
CTGGCTAACGGTAGGGCAAGGTGTACTGGTCGGCGACGGGCAAGTGCTAGGCCTCGGAATAGAGAGCACTTGGTATTGGTCTAGGGCCCGAGCTAGGGCTAGTGGGAGCGGTGGCGTAGCGCTGGGGTAGGCATAGGGCAAGAGGTGGGTGTCGGGTAAACCTCGGAGTAGGCCTAGGGCCAGGAGTTGGAGCTGTGGCTAGTGGTGGGATGGGAGTGGGCCTATGTGTAGGGAAGCTTTAGGGCCAGGGATATGGGTAGGACCATAGGTATTGCTAGGCGTAGGCCTAGGGCGAGGGGTAGTGCTCGGGGTAGGGTTAGGTGAAGGGCTAGTGGTTGGCAGAGGCCCACGGGCAGTTTTAGGGTTAGAGCTCATGTTAGGCCTAGGACTAGTGGTAGTGGTAGGGGTTGGCCGAGGGCTAGGGGTAGGTGTCACGGCAGGGCTCCGGATATTCCTAGGACTCGGAACAGGTGTAAGGCTGGATTAGGGTGTGGCTAAGGGTGGGTCCAGGGTGATTGCATAGGACACGGGTTAGTGCTCTTGCTAACGGTAGGGCAAGGTGTACTGGTCGGCGACGGGCAAGTGCTAGGCCTCGGATAGAGTGAACACTGGGCGTTGGTCTAGGACATGAGCTAGGGCTAGTGGGAGCAATAGGCGTAGCGCTGGGGTAGGCATAGGGCAAGAGGTGGGTGTCGGGGTAAACCTCAAAGTAGGCCAAGGGCCAGGAGTTGGAGCTGTGGCTAGGAGTAGGGATGGGGGTGGCCCTATGGGTAGGGTGAGCTGTAGGGTCAGGGGTAGGGGTAGGACCAGAGGTAGTGCTAGGCGTAGGCCTAGGGAGTGGGGTAGTGTTCGGGGTAGAGTTAGGTGAAGGGCTAGTGGTTGGCAGAGGCCCACGTGCAGTTTTAGGGTTAGGGCTCATGTTAGGCCTAGGACTAGTGGTAGTGGTAGGGGATGGCCGAGGGCTAGGAGTAGGTGTCACGGGAGGGCTCCGAGTAGTCCTAGGACTCTAAACGGATGTAGGGCTGGATTAGGGTGTGGCTAAGGGTGGGTCCAGGGTGATTTCGTAGGACAAGGGTTAGTGCTCTGACTAACGGTAGGGCAAGGTGTACTGGTCGGCGACGGGCACGTGCTAGGCCTCGGACTAGAGTGAGCACTGGGCGTTGGTTTAGGGCCCGAGGTAGGGCTAGTGGGAGCGGTAGGCGTAGCGCTGGGGTAGGCAAAGGGCAAGGGGTGGGTGTCGGGTTAAACCTCGGAGTAGGCCTAGGAGCAGGAGTGCGAGCTGTGGCTAGGGGTAGGGATTCGGGTGGGCCTATGGGTAGGGGGAGCTGTAGTGCCAGGGTTACGTGTAGGACCAGAGGTAGTGCTAGGCGTAGGCCTAGGGCGAGGGGTAGTGCTCGGGGTAACCTAACCCTAACCCTAACCCTAACCCTAACCCTAAACCTAACACCAACCCTAACCCCTAACCCTAACCCTAACCCTAACCCTAACACCAACCCTAACCCTAACCCTAACCCTAATTCTAACACTAACACTAACCCCTAACCCTATCCCTAACCCTAACCCTAACCCTAACCCTAACACCAACCTTAAGCCTAACCCTAACCCTAACCCTAACACCAACCCTAACCCTAACCCTAACCCTAAACCCTAACCCTAATCCTAACCCTAACCCTAACCCTAACCCTAACCTTAACAAAGCAAGGTGTACTGGTCAGCGACGGGCAAGTTCTAAGCCTCGGACTAGAGGGAGCCATGGGCGTTGGTCTAGGGCCCGAGCTAGGGCTAGTGGGAGCGATAGGCGTAGCTGTGGGGTAGGCAAAGGAAAACTGGTGGGTGTCGGGGTAAACCTCGGAGTAGGCCTAGGACCACGAGTTGGAGCTGTGGCTAGGGGTAGGGATGGGGGTGGGCCTATGGGTAGGGGGAATTGTAGGGCCAGGGGTAGGTGTAGGACCAGAGGTAGTGCTAGGCGTAGGCCTAGGAAGAGGGGTAGTGATCAGGGTAGGGTTAGGTGAAGGGCTAGTGGTTGGCAGAGGCCCACGTGCAGTGTTAGGGTTAGGGCTCATGTTAGGCCTAGGACTAGTGGTACTAATTGGGGATGGCCTAGGGCGAGGGTTAGTTTCGGCGTAACCTAACCCTAACCCTAACCTTAACCCTAACCCTAACCCTAACCCTAACACTCACCCTAACCCTAACCCCTAACCCTAACTCTAACCCTAACCCTAAACCTAACACCAACCCTAACCCTAACCCGAACACTAACCCTAACACGAACCCTAACCCTAACCCTAACCCTAAACCCTAACCCTGACCCTAACCCTAACCCAACAAGGGCAAGGTGTACTGGTCAGCGACGGGCAAGTTCTAGGTCTCGGACTAGAGGGAGCCATGGGCGTTGGTCTAGGGCCCGAGCTAGGGCTAGTGGGAGCGGTAGGCGTAGCGCTGGGGTAGGCATAGGGTAAGGGGTGGGTGTCGAGGTAAACCTCGGAGTAGGCCTAGGGCCAGGAGTGGGAGCTGTGGCTAGGGGTAGGGATGGGGTGGGCGTATGGGTAGGGGGAGCTGTAGGGCCAGGGGTAGTGGTAGGACCGAGGTAGTGCTAGGCGTAGGCCTAGGGCGAGGGGTCGTGCTCGGGGTAAGTTTAGGTGAAGGGCTAGTGGTTGGCAGAGGCCCACGGGAAGTGTTAGGGTTGGGGCTCATGTTAGGCCAAGGACTAGTAGTAGTGATAGGGGTTGGCCGAGGGCTATTGGTAGGTGTCACGGGAGGGCTCCGGGTAGTCCTAGGACTCGGAACAGGTGTAGGGCTGGATTTGGGTGTGGCTAATAGTGGGTCCAGGGTGATTTCGTACGACACGGGTTAGTGTTCTGGCTAACGGTAGGGCAAGGTGTACTGGTCGGCGACGGGCAAGTGCTAGGCCTCGAACTAGAGGGAGTACTGGGCGTTGGTCTAGGGCTCGAGCTAGGGCTAGTGGGAGCGGTAGGCTTAGCGCTGGGGTATGCATAGTGCAAGGGGTGGGTGTCGGGGAAAACCTCGGAGTAGGCCTAGGGACAGGAGTGGGAACTATGTCTAGGGGAAGAGATGGGGGTGGGTTTATGGGTAGGGGGATCTGTAGGGCCAGGGGTAGGTGTAGGACCAGAGGTAGTGCTAGGCGTAGGCCTAGGGCGATGGGTCGTTCCCGGGGTAGGGTTAGGTGAAGGGCTAGTGGTTGGCAGAGGCCCACGGGCAGTGTTAGGTTTGGGGCTCATGTTAGGCGTAGGACTAGTGGTAGTGGTAGGGGTTGGCCGAGGGCTAGGGGTAGGTGTCACGGGAGGGCTCCGGGTAGTCCTAGGACTCAGAACAGGTGTAGGGCTGGATTTGGGTGTGGCTAAGAGTGGGTCCAGGGTGATTTCGTAGGACACGGGTTAGTGCTCTGGCTAACGGTAGCGCAAGGTGTACTGGTCGGCGACAAGGAAGTGTTAGGCCTAGGACTAGAGGGAGCAATGGGCGTTGGTCTAGGGCCCGAGCTAGGGCTAGTGGGAGCGGTAGGCGGAGCGATGTGGTAGGCATAGGGCAGGGGGTAGGTGTCGGGGTAAACCTCGGAGTATGCCTAGGGCCCGGATTGGGAGATGTGGCTATGGGTAGGGATGGTGGTGGGCCTATGGGTAGGGGGAGCTGTTGGCCAGGGGTAGGGGTAGGACCAGAGGTAGTGCTTGGCGTAGGCCTAGGGCGAGGGGTCGTACTCTGGGTAGGGTTAGGTGAAGGGCTAGTGGTTGGCAAAGGCCCACGGGCAGTGTTAGGGTTGGGGCTCATGTTAGGCCTAGGACTACTGGTATTGGTAGTGGTTGGCCGAGGGCTAGGGGTAGGTGTCACGGGAGGGCTCCGGGTAGTCCTAGGACTCGGAACAGGTGTAGGGCTGGATTCGGGTGTGGCTAAGGGTGGGTCCAGGGAGATTTCGTACGACACGGGTTAGTGCTCTGGCTAACGGTAGCGCAACGTGTACTGGTCGGCGACGGGCAAGTGCTAGGCCTCGGACTAGAGAAAGCACTGGACGTTGGTCTAGGGCCTGATCTAGGGCTAGTGGGAGCGGTAGGAATAGCGCTGGGGTAGGCATATGGCAAGGGAGGGTATCGTGGTAAAACTCGGAGTAGGCCTAGGGCCAGGAGTGGGAGCTGTGGCTAGGTGTAGGGATGGGTGTGGGCCTATGGGTAGGTGGAGCTGTAGGGCCAGGGGTAGGGGTAGGACCAGAGGTAGTGCTAGGCGTAGGCCTAGGGCGAGTGGTCGTGCTCGTGATAGGGTTAGGTGAAGGACTAGTGGTTGGCAGAGGACCACGGGCAGTGTTAGGTTCGGTGCTCATGTTAGGCCTTGGACTACTGGTATTGGTAGGGGTTGGCCGAGGGCTAGGGGTAGGTGTCACGGGAGGGCTCCGAATAGTCCTAGGACTCGGAACAGGTGTAGGGCTGGATTCGGGTGTGGCTAAGGGTGGGTCCAGGGTGATTTCGTACGACACGGGTTAGTGCTCTGGCTAACGGTAGGGCAAGGTGTACTGGTCGGCGACGGGCAAGTGCTAGGCCTCGGACTAGAGGCAGCACTGGGCGTTGGTCTAGTGCCTGATCTAGGGCTAGTGGGAGCGGTAGGAATAGCGCTGGGGTAGGCATATGGCTAGGGGTGGTGTCGTGGTAAAACTCGGAGTAGGCCTAGGGCCAGGAGTGGGAGCTGTGGCTAGGTGTGGGGATGGGGGTGGGCCTATGGTTAGGGGGAGCTGTAGGGCCAGGGGTAGGGGTAGGACCAGAGGTACTGCTAGACGTAGGCCTAGGGCGAGGGGTCGTGCTCGGGATAGGGTTAGGTGAAGGGCTAGTGGTTGGCAGAGGACCACGGGCAGTGTTAGGTTCGGGGCTCCTGTTAGGCCTAGGACTACTGGTATTGGTAGGGGTTGGCCGAGGGCTAGGGGTAGGTGTCACGGGAGGGCTCCGAATAGTCCTAGGACTCGGAACAGGTGTAGGGCTGGATTCGGGTGTGGCTAAGGGTGGGTCAAGGGTGATTTCGTACGACACGGGTTAGTGCTCTGGCTAACGGTAGGGCAAGGTATACTGGTCGGCGACGGGCAAGTGCTAGGCCTCGGACTAGAGGCAGCACTGGGCGTTGGTCTAGGGCCCGAGCTAGGGCTAGTGGGAGCGGTATGCGTAGCGCTGTGGTAGGCATAGGGCAAGGGTGTGTGTCGGGGTAAACCTCGGAGTAGGCCTTGGGCCAGGAGTGGGAGTTGTCGCTAGGGGTATAAATGTGGGTGGGCCTATGGGTATGGGGAGCTGTAGGGCCAGGGTAGGTGTAGGACCAGAGGTAGTGCTATGCGTAGGCCTAGGGCGAGGGGTCGTGCTCGGGGTAGCATTAGGTGAAGGGCTAGTGGTTGGCATAGGCCCACGGGCAGTGTTAGGGTTGGGGCTCATGTTAGGACTAGGCCTAGTGGTAGTGGTAGGCGTTGGCCGAGGGCTAGGGGTAGGTGTCACGGGAGGGCTCCGGGTATTCCTAGGACTCGGAACAGGTGTAAGGCTGCATTCGGGTGTGGCTAAGGGTGGGTCCAGGGTAATTTCGTAAAACAAGGTTAGTGCACTTGCTAACGGTAGGGCAAGGTGCACTGGTCGTCGACGGGGAAGTGCCTGGTCTCAGACTAGAGGGAACAATGGGCGTTGGTCTAGGGCCCGAGCTAGGGCTAGTGGGAGCGGTAGGCGTAGCGATGTGGTAGGCATAGGGCAAGGGGTGGCTGTCGGGGTAAACCTCGGAGTAGGCCTAGGGCCCGGATTGGGAGCTGTGGCTAGAGGTAGGGATGGGGCTGGGCCTATGGGTAGGGGGAGCTGTAGCGCCAGGGGTAGGGGTAGGACCAGAGGTAGTGCTAGGCGTAGGCCTAGGTCGAGGGGTCGTGCTCGGGGTAGTGTTAGGTGAAGGGCTAGTAGTTGGCATAGGCCCACGGGCAGTGTTAGGGTTGGGGCTCATGTTAGGCCTAGGCCTAGGCGTAGTGGGAGTCGTTGGCCGAGGGCTAGGGTACGTGTCACGGGAGGGCTCCGGGTAGTCCTAGGACTCAGAACAGGTGTAGGGCTGGATTTGGGTGTGGCTAAGAGTGGGTCCAGGGTGATTTCGTAGGACACGGGTTAGTGCTCTGGCTAACGGTAGCGCAAGGTGTACTGGTCGGCGACAAGGAAGTGTTAGGCCTAGGACTAGAGGGAGCAATGGGCGTTGGTCTAGGGCCCGAGCTAGGGCTAGTGGGAGCGGTAGGCGTAGCGATGTGGTAGGCATAGGGCAAGGGGTGGCTGTCGGGGTAAACCTCGGAGTAGGCCTAGGGCCCGGAGTGGGAGCTGTGGCTAGAGGTAGGGATGGGGGTGGGCCTATGGGTAGGGGGAGCTGTAGGGCCAGGGGTAGGGTTAGGACCAGAGGTAGTGCTAGGCGTAGGCCTAGGGCTAGGGTTCGTGCTCGGGGTAGGGTTAGGTGAAGGGCTAGTGGTGCCAGAGGCCCACGGGCAGTGTTAGGGTTGGGGCTCTTGTTAGGCCTAGGACAAGTGGTATTGGTAGGGGTTGGCCAAGGGCTAAGGGTAGGTGTCACGGGAGGGCTCCGGGTAGTCCTAGGACTCGGAACAGGTGTAGGGCTGGATTCGGGTGTGTCTAAGGGTGGGTCCAGGGTGATTTAGTACGACACGGGTTAGTGCTCTGGCTAACGGTAGGGCAAGATGTACTGGTCGGCGACGGGCAAGTGCTAGGCCTCGAACTAGAGGGAGTACTGGGCGTTGGTCTAGACTCGAGCTAGGGCTAGTGGGAGCGGTAGGCTTAGCGCTGGGGTATGCATAGGGCAAGGGGTGGGTGTCGGGGAAAACCTCGGATAGGCCTAGGGCCAGGAGTGGAAACTATGTCAAGAAGAAGAGATGGGGGTGGGCTTATGGGTAGGAAGATCTGTAGGGCCAGGGTTAGGGGTAGGACCAGAGGTAGTGCTAGGTGTAGGCATAGGGCGAGGGGTCGTGCCCGGGGTAGGGTTAGGTGAAGGGCTAGTGGTTGGCAGAGGCCCACGGGCAGTGTTAGGTTTGGGGCTCATGTTAGGCCTAGGACTAGTGGTAGTGGTAGGGGTTGGCCAAGGGCTAGGGGTAGGTGTCACGGGAGGGCTCCGTGTAGTCCTAGGACTCGGAACAGGTATAGGACAGGATTCGGGTGTGGCTAAGGGTGGGTCCAGGGTGATTTCGTAGGACACGGGTTAGTGCTCTGGCTAACGGTTGCGCAAGGTGTACTGGTCGGCGACGGGGAAGTGTTAGGCCTCGGACTAGAGGGAGCAATGGGCGTTGGTCTAGGGCCCGAGCTAGGGCTAGTGGGAGCGGTAGGCGGAGCATGTGGTAGGCATAGGGCAGGGGGTAGGTGTCGGGGTAAACCTCGGAGTAGGCCTACGGCCCGGAGTGGGAGCTGTGGCTAGGGGTAGGGATGGGGTTGGGCCTATGGCTAGGGGGAGCTGTAGGGCCAGGGGTAGGGTTAGGACCAGAGGTAGTGCTAGGCGTAGGCCTAGGGCGAGGGGTCGTGCTCGGGGTAGCGTTAGGTGAAGGGCTAGTGGTTGGCAGAGGCCCACGGGCAGTGTTAGGGTTGGGGCTCCTTTTAGGACTAGGACTAGTGGTATTGCTAGGGTTGGCCGAAGGCTAGGGGTAGGTGTCACAGGAGGGCACCTGGTAGTCCTAGGACTCGGAAGAAGTGTAGGGCTGGATTCGTGTGTGGCTAAGGGTGGGTCCAGGGTGATTTCGTACGACACGGGTTAGTGCTCTGGCTAAAGGTAGCGCAACGTGTACTGGTCGGCGACGGGCAAGTGCTAGGCCTCAGACTAGAGGGAGCACTGGACGTTGGTTTAGGGCCCGATCTAGGGCTAGTGGGAGCGGTAGGGGTAGCGCTGGTGTAGGCAGTGGGCAAGGGGTTGGTGTCGTGGTAAACCTCGGAGTAGGCCTAGGGCCCGGAGTGGGAGCTGTGGCTAGGAGTAAGAATGGGAGTGGTCCTATGGGTATGGGGAGCTGTAGGGCCAGGGGTAGAAATAGGACCAGAGTAGTGCTAGGCGTATGCCTAGGGCGAAGGGTCGTGCTCGGGGTAGGGTTAGGTGAAGGCTAGTGGTTGGCATAGGCCCACGGGCAGTGTTAGGTTTGGGGCTCATGTTAGGCCTAGGTCTAGTGGCAGTGGTAGGCGTTGGCCGAGGGCTAGCGGTAGGTGTCAGGGGAGGGCTCCGGGTAGTCCTAGGACTCAGAAAAAGTGTATGGCTGGATTCGAGTGTGGCTAAGGGTGGGTCCAGGGTGATTTCGTTCGACACGGGTTAGTGCTCTGGCTAACGGTAGGGCAAGGTGTACTGGTCGGCGACGGGCATGTGCTGGGCCTCAAACTAGAGGGAGCAATGGGTGTTGGTCTAGAGCCCGAGCTAGGGCTAGTGGGAGCGTTAGGCGTAGCGCTGGGGTAGGCATACAGCAAGGGGTGGGTGTCGGGGTAAACCTCGGAGTAGGCCTAGGGCCCGGAGTGGGAGCTGTGGCTAGGGTTAGGGATGGGGGTGGGCCTATGGGTAGGGGGAGCTGTAGGGCCAGGGGTAGTGGTAGGACCAGAGGTAGTGCTGGGCGTAGGCCTAGGGCGAGGGGTCGTGCTCGGGGTAGGGTTATGTGAAGGGCTAGTGGTTGGCAGAGGCCCACGGGCAGTGTTAGGGCGGGGCTCATGTTAGGCCTAGGACTAGTGGTATTGGTAGGGGTTGTCCGAGGGCTAGGGGTAGGTGTCACGGGAGGGCTCCGGGTAGTCCTAGGACTCGGAACAGGTGTAGGGCTGGATTCGTGTGTGGCTAAGGGTGGGTCCAGGGTGATTTTGTACGACACAGGTTAGTGCTCTGGCTAAAGGTAGGGCAAGGTGTACTGGTCTGCCACGGGCAAGTGCTAGGTGTCGGACTAGAGGGAGCAATGGGAGTTGGTCTAGGGCCCGAACTAGGGCTATTGGGAGAGGTAGGCGTAGCGATGTGGTAGGCATAGGGCAAGGGGTGGGTGTCAAGTTAAACCTCGGAAAAGGCCTAGGGCACAAAGTGGGAGCTGTAGCTAGGAGTAGGGATGGGGGTGGGCCTATGGGTAGGGGGAGCTGTAGGGCCAGGGGTAGGGGTAGGACCAGAGGAAGTGCTGGGCGTAGGCCTAGGGCGAGGGGTCGTGCTCGGGGTAGGGTTAGGTGAAGGGTTAGTGGTTGGAAGAGGTCCACGGGCAGTGTTAGGGTTGGGGCTCATCTTAGGCCTTGGACTAGTGGTATTGGTAGTGGTTGGCCGAGGGCTAAGGGTAGGTGTCACGGGAGGGTTCCGGGTAGTCCTAGGACTCGGAACAGGTGTAGGGCTGAATTCGGGTGTGGCTAAGGGTGGGTCCAGGGTGATTTCGTAGGACACGGATTAGTGCTCTAGCTAACGGTAGGGCAAGGTGTACTGGTCGGCGACGGGCAAGTTTTAGGCCTCGGACGAGAGGGAGCACTGGGCGTTGGTCTAGGGCCCGAGCTAGGGCTAGTGAAAGCGGTAGGCGGAGCGATGTGGTAGGCATAGGGCAGGGGGTAGGTGTCGGGGTAAACCTCGAAGTAGGCCTAGGGCCCGGAGTGGGAGATGTGGCTATGGGTAGGGATGGGGGTGGGCCTATGGGTATGGGGAGCTGTAGGGCCAGGGGTAGGGGTAGGACCAGAGGTAGTGCTATGCGTAGGCCTAGGGCGAAAGGTCATGCTCAAGGTAGGGTTAGGTGAAGGGCTAGTGGTTGGCATTGGCCCACGGGCAGTGTTAGGGTTGGGGCTCAAGTTAGGCCTAGGCCTAGTCGTAGTGGTAGGCGTTGGCCGAGGGCTAGGGGTAGGTGTCACGGGAGGGCTCCGGGTAGTCCTAGGACTCGGAACAGGTGTAGGGCTGGATTCGGGTGTGGCTAAGGGTGGGTCCAGGATGATTTCGTACGACACGGGTTAGTGCTCTGGCTAACGGTAGGGCAAGGTGTACTGGTCGGCGACGGGCAAGTGCTAGGCCTCGGACTAGAGGGAGCAATGAGCGTTAGTCTAGGGCCCGAGCTAGGGCTAGTGGGAGCGTTAGGCGTAGCGCTGAGGTAGGCATAGAGCAGGGGTGGGTGTCGGGGTAAACCTCGGAGTAGGACTAGGGCCCATAGTGGGAGCTGTGGCTAGGGGTAGGGATGGGGGTGGGCCTATGGGTAGGGGGAGCTGTAGGGCCAGGGGTAGGGGTAGGACCAGAGGTAGTGCTGGGCGTAGGCCTAGGGCGAGGGGTCGTGCTCGGGGTAGGGTTAGTTTAAGGGCTAGTGTTTGGCAGAGGCCCACAGGCAGTGTTAGGGTTGGGGCTCATGTTAGGCCTAGGTCTAGTGGTAGAGGTAGGCGTTGGCCGAGGGCTAGGGGTAGGTGTCACGGGAGGGCTCCGGGTAGTCCTAGGACTCGGAACAGGTGTAGGGCTGGATTCGGGTGTGGCTAAGGGTGGGTCCAGGGTGATTTCGTTCCACACGGGTTAGTGCGCTGGCTCACGGTAGGGCAAGGTGTACTGGTCGGCGACGGGCAAGTGCTAGGCCTCGTACTAGAGGGATCAATGGGCGTTGGTCTAGGGCCCGAGCTAGGGCTAGTGGGAGCGGTAGGCACAGCGCTGGGGTAGGCATAAAGCAAGGGGTGGGTGTCGGGGTAAACCTCGGAGTAGGCCTAGGGCCCGGAGTGGAAGCTGTGGCTAGGGGTAGGGATGGGGGTGGGCCTATGGGTAGGGGGAGCTGTAGGGCCAGGGGTAGGGGTAGGACCAGAGGAAGTGCTGGGCGTAGGCCTAGGGCGAGGGGTCGTGCTCGGGGTAGGGTTATGTGAAGGGCTAGTGGTTGGCAGAAGCCCACGGGCAGTGTTAGGGTTGGGGCTCATGTTAGGCCTAGGACTAGTGGTATTGGTAGGGGTGGGCCGAGGGCTAGGGGTAGGTGTCACGGGAGGGCTCCGGGTAGTCCTAGGACACGTAAAAGGTGTAGGGCTAAATTTGGGTGTGGCTAAGGGTGGGTCCAGGGTGATTTCGTACGACACGGGTTAGTGCTCTGGCTCACGGTAGGGCAAGGTGTATTGGTCGGCGACGGGCAAGTGCTAGGCCTCGTACTAGAGGGATCAATGGGCGTTGGACTAGGGCCCGAGCTAGGGCTAGTGAGAGCGGTAGGCGCAGCGCTGGGGTAGGCATAGAGTAAGGGGTGGGTGTCGGGGTAAACCTCAAAGTAGGCCTAGGGCCCGGAGTGGATGCTGTGGCTAGGGGTAGGGATGGGGGTGGGCCTATGGGTAGGGGGAGCTGTAGGGCCAGGGGTAGGGGTAGGACCAGAGTAGTGCTGGGCGTAGGCCTAGGGCGAGGGGTCGTGCTCGGGGTAGGGTTATGTGAAGGGCTAGTGGTTGGCAGAGGCCCACGGGCAGTGTTAGGGTTGGGGATCATGTTAGGCCTAGGACTAGTGGTATTGGTAGGGTTTGGCCGAGGGCTAAGGGTAGGTGTAACGGGAGGGCTCCGGGTAGTCATAGGACTCGGAACAGGTGTAGGGCTGGATTCGGGTTTGGCTAAGGGTGGGTCCAGGGTGATTTCGTTCGACACGGG
Organism: Rhinolophus hipposideros; assembly: GCF_964194185.1. Classification (NCBI taxonomy): domain Eukaryota; kingdom Metazoa; phylum Chordata; class Mammalia; order Chiroptera; family Rhinolophidae; genus Rhinolophus; species Rhinolophus hipposideros. Next base: position 44,054 of record NW_027669356.1, read on the forward strand.
TTAGTGCTCTGGCTAACGGTAGGGCAAGGTGTACGGGTCGGCGACGGGAAAGTGCTAGGCCTCGGACTAAAGGGAGCAATGGGCGTTGGTCTAGGGCCCGACCTAAGGCTAGTGGGAGCGGTAGGCGTAGCGCTGGGGTAGGCATAGAGCAAGTGGTGAGTGTCGGGGTAAACCTCGCAGTAGGCTTAGGGCCCGGAGTGGGAGCTGTGTCTAGGGGTAGGGATGGGGGTGGGCCTATGGGTAGGGGGAGCTGTAGGGCCAGGGGTAGGGGTAGGACTAGAGGTAGTGCTAGGCGTAGGCCTAGGGCGAGGAGTCGTGCTCGGGGTAGGGTTAGATGAAGGGCTAGTGGTTGGCAGAGGCCCACGGGCAGTGTTAGGGTTGGGGCTCATGTTAGGCCTAGGACAAGTGGTAGTGGTAGGGGTTGGCTGAGGGCTAGGTGTAGGTGTCAGGGAGGGCTCCGTGTAGTCCTAGGACTCAAAACAGGTGTAGGGCTGGATTCGGGTGTGGCTAAAGGGATGTCCAGGGTGATTTCGTAGGACACGGGTTAGTGCTCTGGCTAACGGTAGGGCAAGGTGTACTGGTCGGTGACGGGCAAGTGCTAGGCCTCGGAGTAGAGAGAGCACTGGGCGTTTGTCTAGGGCCCGAGCTAGGGCTAGTGGGAGCGGTAGGCGTAGCGCTGGGGTAGGCTTAGGGCCAGGGGTCGGTGTCGGTGTAAACTTCGGAGTAGGCCTAGGGCCAGGTGTGGTAGCTGTGGATAGGGGTAGGGATGGGGGTGGGCCTATGGATAGGGGGAGCTGTAGAGCCAGGGGTAAAGGTAGAACCAGAGGTAGTGCTAGGCGTAAGCCTAGGGCGAGGGGTCGTGCTCGGGGTAGGGTTAGGTGAAGGGCTAGTGGTTGGCAAAGGCCCACGGGCAGTGTTAGGTTTGGGGCTCATGTTAGGCCTAGGACTAGTGGTAGTGGTAGGGGTTGCCCGAGGGCTAGGGGTAGGTGTCACGGGAGGGCTCCGGGTAGTCCTAGGCCTCGGAACAGGCGTAGGGCTGGATTTGGGTTTGGCTAAGGGTGGGTCCAGGGTGATTTCGTAGGACACGGATTAGTGCTCTGTCTAACGGTAGGGCAGGTGTACTGGTCGGCTACGGGCAAGTGCTAGGCCTCGAACTAGAGGGAGCACTGGGCGTTGGTCTAGGGCCCGACCTAGGGCTAGTGGGAGCGGTAGGCGTAGCGCTGGGGTAGGCATAGGGCAAGGGGTGGGTGTCGGGGAAAACCTTGGAGTAGGCCTATGGCCAGGAGTGGGAACTGAGTCTAGGGGAACGGATGGGGGCGGGATTATTGGTAGGAGGATCTGTAGGGCCAGGGGTAGGGGTAGGACCAGAGGCAGTGCTAGGCGTAGGCCTAGGGCGAGGCGTCGTGCTCGGGGTAGGGTTAGGTGAAGGGCTAGTGGTTGGCAGAGGCCCACGGGCAGTGTTAGGTTTGGGGCTCATGTTAGGCCTAAAATTAGTGGTAGTGGTAGGGGTTCCCCAAGGGCTAGGAGTAGGTGTCACGGGAGGGCTCCGGGTAGTCCTAGGACTCGGAACAGTTGTAGGGCTGAATTCGGGTGTGGCTAAGGGTGGGTCCAGGGTGATTTCGTAGGACATGGATTAGTGCTCTTGCTAACGATAGGGCAAGGTGTACTGGTCGGCGACGGGCAAGTTCTAGGCCTCGGACTAGTGGGAGCACTGGGCGTTGGTCTAGGGCCCGAGCTAGGGCTAGTAGGAGCGGTAGGCGTAGCGCTGGGGTAGGCATAAGGCAAGGGGTGGGTTTCGGGGTAAACCTCGGAGTAGGCTTAGGGTCCGGAGTGGGAGCTGTGGCTAGGGGTAGGGATGGGGGTGGGCCTATGGGTAGGGGGAGCTGTAGGGCCAGGGGTAGGTGTAGGACCAGAGGTAGTGCTAGGCGTAGGCCTAGGGCGAGGGGTCGTGCTCGGGGTAGGGTTAGGTGAAGCGCTAGTGGTTGGCAGAGGCCCACAGGCAGTGTTAGGGTTGGGGCTCATGTTAGGCCTAGGACTAGTGGTAGTGGTAGGGGTTTTCTGAGGGCTAGGTGTAGGTGTCACGGGAGGGCTCCGTGTAGTCCCAGGACTCAAAACAGGTGTAGGGCTGGATTCGGGTGTGGCTAAAGGGATGTCCAGGGTGATTTCGTAGGACACGGGATAGTGCTCTGGCTAACGGTAGGGCAAGGTGTACTGGTCGGCGACGGGCAAGTGCTAGGCCTCGGAGTAGAGGGAGCACTGGGCGTTGGTCTAGGGTCCGAGCTAAGGCTAGTGGGAGCGGTAGGCGTAGCGCTGGGTTAGGCTTAGGGCAAGGGGTCGGTGTCGGTGTAAACTTCGGAGTAGGCCTAGACCAGAAGTGGTAGCTGTGGCTAGGGGAAGGGATAGGGGTAGGCCTTTGTGTAGGGGGAGCTGTAGAGCCAGGGGTAGGGGTAGGACCAGAGGTAGTGCTAGGCGTAGGCCTAGGGTGAGGGGTCGTGCTCGGGGTAGGGTTAGGTGAAGGGCTAGTGGTTGGCAAAGGCCCACGGGCACTGTTAGTTTTGGGGCTCATGTTAGGCCTAGGACTAGTGGTAGTGGTAGGGGTTGGCCGAGGGCTATGGGTCGGTGTCACGGGAGGGCTCCGGGTAGTCCTAGGACTCGGAACAGGTGTAGGGCTGGATTTGGGTGTGGCTAAGGGTGGGTCCAGGGTGATTTGGTAGGACACGGGTTAGTGCTCTGTCTAACGGTACGGCAAGGTGTACTGGTCGGCGACGGGCAAGTGCTAGGCCTCGAACTAGAGGGAGCACTGGGCGTTGGTCTAGGGCCCGAGCTAGGGCTAGTGGTAGCAGTAGGCGTAGCGCTGGGGTAGGCATAGGGCAAGGGTAGGTGTAAGTGTAGGACTAGGAGTAGGCCTACAGTTAGGGGTACGGCTATAGCTAGATGTAGGGCTAGTGGTAGGCCAAGGTGTAGGGGTAGTTTTACGCCTATGACTAAGGATAAGGCTAGGGGCAGGATTACGGCTACGGGTAGATGTAGAGGTAGGGCTAGGGATAGACCGAAGACTAGATGGAGTGCTAGTTGTAGGCCTAGGATATTTGTAACGGTGGGGGTAGGGGTAGGTATAGGGGTAGGCCAAGGATTAGCGGTGGTTATACGCATGGGACTAGGGATAGATCTAGTGCTAGGGGTAGCGCTAGGGTTAGGTGTAGGGGTAAGGCTACGGTTATTCCTAGGACTAGTTATAAATTTACGGCTAGATTAGGGGTATGACTAGGGGTGGTTCCAGGGTTATTCCTAGTGCAAGTGTTAGGGCTATGGCTAACGGTATGGCAAGGTGTAGTGGTAGGCGTCGGGCGAGTGCTAGGTATTGGACTAGAGTTCGTAGTGGAAGTAGGCCTAGGGCCTGAATTAGAACTAGGGGTAGCGGTAGGCCTAGGGTATGGGTAGTCATTGATCAAGGGGCATGTATAGGGATAGGACTAGGAGTAAACCTAATGCTAGGGATAGAGCTATGGCTAGGTGTAGGGCTACTGGTAGGCCTATGGTTAGGGGTAGGTGTAGGGCTAGTAATAGGCCTAGGACTAGAGGTAGTGCTTGGCGTAGGTCTAGGGCAAGGGGTAGTGCTAGGGGTATGGTTAGGTGAAGAGAAGGTGGTTGGCGTAGGCCCACATGTATGGTTACGGGTAGGGCAAGCGGTAGGCCTAGGACTAGTGGTAGTGTTAGGTGCCAGGGGTCCTACGGTGGGTTGGGCGGCTGCAGGAGGTCCAGGGGCTCAGCGGCGGCAAAAGGAGTGGCGGGCAAAAGCGTACAGCACCCGGTATTCCCACGCGGGCTCCCATCCAAGTACTAACCAGGCCCGACCCTGCTTAGCTTCCAAGATCACACGAGAGTGGGCGCGTTCAGGGTGGTATGGCCGTAGACGCTGGGGCCAGGCTCCCGGCGCCCCAAGAGCAGCTGCCAGGCCTGAGAGGTGAGCGCCTGCCAGGTTGTTGGGCTGCAATGGCAGCGAGCCACTCCCTACTGGCTGGCTTCAGCAGCGCCGCGCCTCTTGCCTGCTCCCTGCCTACTCAGGATGCCGCGGGCCAGGGCAGCGGGTTATTCCTTGCCTGCAGCGAGGCCCCTTCGCGCCACCCGTGGCTCCACGGGGCCTCTGCCACTTCGCTGGCGGGTACAGAAGCCAGAGAGACAGGGGTTGGCATTGGGGGGGGAGGAAAATGGGACGCAAGGCTGGGTCACGGACTGGGACAGACGCACGGAGGCTGTGTTGAAGTGGCAGCTCCTCCACAAAAGTGCGGTCGCGCCCAGGGCTGGGCTCCTTTAAGGAGGAAGTGCCCGGTGGACCCAGGGGCAGGCCTCCAGGGTCTGCAAAGTGTCAGTGGGGTCCGAGTTTTGCCCGGGGTCCCGCACGCGCGAGGAGAGGCTTGGGCCCAGGCTCCCTCCTCCTGTGGGTTGTGTGCCTCCCTGCCTGCCTGCTTTTCCCCTGTGGTGGTCTCTCCTGGAGGCCCGGGGAGAGGGTCGCGTGCGTGCGCAGGTGTGGCGCACCCTTTCTCCGCTGCTTTGGCCAGGCTCTTTTGTGGCTGTGCGCCTGGGGCCGCTGCGGCCTGCCGCCGGGAACCGAGCTTGTAGGGCTCTCCTGGGAGAAGGAAGGGCGCTGGGGGAGGGGCCGCGGTGCCTGCCTGCGGAGACGGAGGCCTCCGTTGGGGTGGGGCGGCTGGGCGTCCCCTCGGCTTGCTGTCCTGGAACAACCAGGCCCTCTGTCTCCGGGCCCGGGTGCAGGCAGTGGGACAATCACCCCTGCGCCAAGGACCCCGAGGTGCCAAGGAGCCGCACTGCCTTGGCAGGAGAAAGCCGCCCTAGGCCGTTTGGAGACCTGCTCCAGCAGGCAGCCCTGGGCTTGGGCTTTGGGGGCGGGGTAGTGGGCGCGGCGAAGGTCTGCGGGTTGACCGCTTGCGCTTGCGGGGGGAAAAAAGAGGCTATAGAAGGGGCTGTGGGGGGCAGACCGGGCCGAGGCGCCTGGCGTGAGGCCGGGTCTGCGAGGCTGTAGGTCTGGGCGGCGGCCCGGACCCCACCCTCCCTCTACCCACCCCCCCCACCCCGCCCCGCCCCGCTGGCCAGGGGTCCTGTGGCGGGGTTGGCGGCTGCAGAGGGTCCAGGGGCATGGCGGCCGCAAAAGGAGTGGCGGGCAAAAGCCTAGAGCACCCGGTATTCCCAGGCGGTCTCCCATCCAAGTACTAACCAGGCCCGACCCTGCTTAGCTTCCGAAATCAGACGACAACCGGCGCATGCAGGGTGGTATGACCATAGACGCTAGGACCGGGCTCCCGGCGCCCAAAGAGCAGTTGCCCGGCCTGCGTGGTGAGCTCGCGCCAGGTTGTCGAGCCGCGCCTGTGGCGAGCCTCTCTGCGCCTGCTGGCTCCTGCAGCGCCGCGCCTCCCGCCTGCTCCCCGCCTCCTCAGGACGCCGCGGGCGTGGGCAGCGGGTTACTCTTTGCCCGCAGTGAGGCCCCTTCGCGCCACCCGTGGCTCCACGGGGCCTCTGCCACTTCCCTGGCGGTGACAGAAGCCAGAGAGACAGGGGTTGGGAGTCGGTGGGGGGAGTAAGGAGGGACGCACAGGCTGGGTCATGGACTGGGACAGAGGCACTGAGGCTCTGTTGAAGTGGCAGCACCTCCACCGGAGTGCGGTCGCGCCTGGGGCTGGGCTCCCTTAAGGAGGCAGTGCCCGGGGGATCCCGGGGCAGGCCTCCAGGGTCTGCGGAGTACCAGTGGGGTCCGAGCCCCGCCCGGGTTTCCGCACGCTGGAGGAGAGGCTCAGGCCCAGGCACCCTCCTGCTGTGGGTTGTGTCCCTGCCTGCCTGCCTGCTTTTCCCCTGTGGTGGTCTCTCCTGGAGCCCCGGGGCGGGGGCAACGCCCGCGCGCGCGCAGGTGTGTCGCTCCCTCCATCCCCTGGTTTGTCCGGGCTCTTTTGTGGCTGTGCACCGGGGGCCGCCGCGGATGCCCAACGGGAACCGAGGGCGCAGGGCTCTAGTGGGAGAAGGAAGGTCGCTGGGGGAGGGGCCGCGTTGCCTGGTGCCGGAGACAGAGGCCTCCGGTGGGGTGGGGCGGCTGGGTGTCCCCTCGGCCCGCGGCCCGGGGACACCCAGAGCCTCTGTCCCGGGGCCCGGGTGAAGGCAGAGGGATGGTCACCCCTGTGCTCGGCTTTGAGGTGCCAAGGACCGGCACTGCCTTGGCTGGAGAAAGCCGCCCAAGGCCGGTTGGAGGCTGGCGCCGGCAGGCAGCCCTGGGCTCCGGCTCTGGGGTCAGGCTTAGGGGGCGTGGCGAAGGGCTGTCGGTTGACCGCTTGCGCTTGCGGGAGGGCAGAGGACTACGAAGGGGCTGTTGGTGGCAGACCGGGCCGAGGCGCCTGGCCTGAGGCAGGGGCTGTGAGGCTGTAGGGCCAAGCGGCGGCCCCGACCCCACCTTCCACTAACCCCCCCACCCCGCCGACCCCCGCTGGCCAAGGGTCCTGAGGCAAGTTGGGCGTCTGCATAGGGTCCGGGGGCGTGGCGGCCGCAAAAGGAGTGGCGGGCAAAAGCCTACAGCACCCGGTACTCCCAGGCGGTCTCCCATCCAAGTACTAACCAGGACCGACCCTGCTTAGCTTTCGAGATCAGACGAGATTGGGCACGTTCAGGGTGGTATTGCCTTAGACGCTGGGGCCGGGCTCCCGGCGTTCCAAGAGCAGCCGCCAGACCTGCGTGGTGAGCGCGCGCCAGGTTGTTGGGCCGCGGCGGCAGGGAGCCTCTCCCCCCTGGCCAACTGCAGCAGCGCCGCGCCTCCCGCCTGCTCCCCGCCTCCTCTGGACGCCGTGGGCGTGGGCACCGGGTTACTCCTTGCCCTCAGCGAGGCCCCTTCGCGCCACCCGTGGCTCAACGGAGCCTCTGCCACTTCCCAGGCGGTGACAGAAGCTAGAGAGACAGGGGTTGGGAGTCCGGGTGGGAGGAAGGAGGGACGCACAGGCTGGGTCACTGACTGGGACAGATGCAAGGAGGCAGTGTTGAAGCGACAGCTCCTCCACCGGCGGGCGGTCGCGCCCGGGGCTGGGCTCCGTTAAGGATGTAGAGCCCGGGGCGTTGGGCAGTCACGGTGGGACCCCAGGGTAGGCCTCCAGGGTCTGCGGAGTGCCGGTGGAATCCGAGTCTTGCCCGGGGTCCCGCACGCGGGAGGAGAGGCTCAGGCCCAGGCACCCTATGGGTTGTGGGTTGTGTGCCTGACTGTTTGCCTACTTTTCCCCTGTGGTGGTCTCTCCTGGAGGCCCGGGGAGAGCGTCGCGCACGCGCGCAGGTGTGGCGCACCCTTTCTCCGCTGCTTTGGCCAGGCTCTTTTGTGGCTGTGCGCCTGGGGCCGCTGCGGCCTGCCGGCGGGAACCGAGCTTGTAGGGCTCTCCTGGGAGAAGGAAGGGCGCTGGGGGAGGGGCCGCGGTGCCTGCCTGCGGAGACGGAGGCCTCCGTTGGGGTGGGGCGGCTGGGCGTCCCCTCGGCTTGCTGTCCTGGAACAACCAGGCCCTCTGTCTCCGGGCCCGGGTGCAGGCAGTGGGACAATCACCCCTGCGCCAAGGACCCCGAGGTGCCAAGGAGCCGCACTGCCTTGGCAGGAGAAAGCCGCCCTAGGCCGTTTGGAGACCTGCTCCAGCAGGCAGCCCTGGGCTTGGGCTTTGGGGGCGGGGTAGTGGGCGCGGTGAAGGTCTGCGGGTTGACCGCTTGCGCTTGCGGGGGGAAAAAAGAGGCTATAGAAGGGGCTGTGGGGGGCAGACCGGGCCGAGGCGCCTGGCGTGAGGCCGGGTCTGCGAGGCTGTAGGTCTGGGCGGCGGCCCGGACCCCACCCTCCCTCTACCCACCCCCCCCACCCCGCCCCGCCCCGCTGGCCAGGGGTCCTGTGGCGGGGTTGGCGGCTGCAGAGGGTCCAGGGGCATGGCGGCCGCAAAAGGAGTGGCGGGCAAAAGCCTAGAGCACCCGGTATTCCCAGGCGGTCTCCCATCCAAGTACTAACCAGGCCCGACCCTGCTTAGCTTCCGAAATCAGACGACAACCGGCGCATGCAGGGTGGTATGACCATAGACGCTAGGACCGGGCTCCCGGCGCCCAAAGAGCAGTTGCCCGGCCTGCGTGGTGAGCGCGCGCCAGGTTGTCGAGCCGCGCCTGTGGCGAGCCTCTCTGCGCCTGCTGGCTCCTGCAGCGCCGCGCCTCCCGCCTGCTCCCCGCCTCCTCAGGACGCCGCGGGCATGGGCAGCGGGTTACTCTTTGCCCGCAGTGAGGCCCCTTCGCGCCACCCGTGGCTCCACGGGGCCTCTGCCACTTCCCTGGCGGTGACAGAAGCCAGAGAGACAGGGGTTGGGAGTCGGTGGGGGGAGTAAGGAGGGACGCACAGGCTGGGTCATGGACTGGGACAGAGGCACTGAGGCTCTGTTGAAGTGGCAGCACCTCCACCGGAGTGCGGTCGCGCCTGGGGCTGGGCTCCCTTAAGGAGGCAGTGCCCGGGGGATCCCGGGGCAGGCCTCCAGGGTCTGCGGAGTACCAGTGGGGTCCGAGCCCCGCCCGGGTTTCCGCACGCTGGAGGAGAGGCTCAGGCCCAGGCACCCTCCTGCTGTGGGTTGTGTCCCTGCCTGCCTGCCTGCTTTTCCCCTGTGGTGGTCTCTCCTGGAGCCCCGGGGCGGGGGCAACGCCCGCGCGCGCGCAGGTGTGTCGCTCCCTCCATCCCCTGGTTTGTCCGGGCTCTTTTGTGGCTGTGCACCGGGGGCCGCCGCGGATGCCCAACGGGAACCGAGGGCGCAGGGCTCTAGTGGGAGAAGGAAGGTCGCTGGGGGAGGGGCCGCGGTGCCTGGTGCCGGAGACAGAGGCCTCCGGTGGGGTGGGGCGGCTGGGTGTCCCCTCGGCCCGCGGCCCGGGGACACCCAGAGCCTCTGTCCCGGGGCCCGGGTGAAGGCAGAGGGATGGTCACCCCTGTGCTCGGCTTTGAGGTGCCAAGGACCGGCACTGCCTTGGCTGGAGAAAGCCGCCCAAGGCCGGTTGGAGGCTGGCGCCGGCAGGCAGCCCTGGGCTCCGGCTCTGGGGTCAGGCTTAGGGGGCGTGGCGAAGGGCTGTCGGTTGACCGCTTGCGCTTGCGGGAGGGCAGAGGACTACGAAGGGGCTGTTGGTGGCAGACCGGGCCGAGGCGCCTGGCCTGAGGCAGGGGCTGTGAGGCTGTAGGGCCAAGCGGCGGCCCCGACCCCACCTTCCACTAACCCCCCCACCCCGCCGACCCCCGCTGGCCAAGGGTCCTGAGGCAAGTTGGGCGTCTGCATAGGGTCCGGGGGCGTGGCGGCCGCAAAAGGAGTGGCGGGCAAAAGCCTACAGCACCCGGTACTCCCAGGCGGTCTCCCATCCAAGTACTAACCAGGACCGACCCTGCTTAGCTTTCGAGATCAGACGAGATCGGGCACGTTCAGGGTGGTATTGCCTTAGACGCTGGGGCCGGGCTCCCGGCGTTCCAAGAGCAGCCGCCAGACCTGCGTGGTGAGCGCGCGCCAGGTTGTTGGGCCGCGGCGGCAGGGAGCCTCTCCCCCCTGGCCAACTGCAGCAGCGCCGCGCCTCCCGCCTGCTCCCCGCCTCCTCTGGACGCCGTGGGCGTGGGCACCGGGTTACTCCTTGCCCTCAGCGAGGCCCCTTCGCGCCACCCGTGGCTCAACGGAGCCTCTGCCACTTCCCAGGCGGTGACAGAAGCTAGAGAGACAGGGGTTGGGAGTCCGGGTGGGAGGAAGGAGGGACGCACAGGCTGGGTCACTGACTGGGACAGATGCAAGGAGGCAGTGTTGAAGCGACAGCTCCTCCACCGGCGGGCGGTCGCGCCCGGGGCTGGGCTCCGTTAAGGATGTAGAGCCCGGGGCGTTGGGCAGTCACGGTGGGACCCCAGGGTAGGCCTCCAGGGTCTGCGGAGTGCCGGTGGAATCCGAGTCTTGCCCGGGGTCCCGCACGCGGGAGGAGAGGCTCAGGCCCAGGCACCCTATGGGTTGTGGGTTGTGTGCCTGACTGTTTGCCTACTTTTCCCCTGTGGTGGTCTCTCCTGGAGGCCCGGGGAGAGGGTCGCGTGCGTGCGCAGGTGTGGCGCACCCTTTCTCCGCTGCTTTGGCCAGGCTCTTTTGTGGCTGTGCGCCTGGGGCCGCTGCGGCCTGCCGGCGGGAACCGAGCTTGTAGGGCTCTCCTGGGAGAAGGAAGGGCGCTGGGGGAGGGGCCGCGGTGCCTGCCTGCGGAGACGGAGGCCTCCGTTGGGGTGGGGCGGCTGGGCGTCCCCTCGGCTTGCTGTCCTGGAACAACCAGGCCCTCTGTCTCCGGGCCCGGGTGCAGGCAGTGGGACAATCACCCCTGCGCCAAGGACCCCGAGGTGCCAAGGAGCCGCACTGCCTTGGCAGGAGAAAGCCGCCCTAGGCCGTTTGGAGACCTGCTCCAGCAGGCAGCCCTGGGCTTGGGCTTTGGGGGCGGGGTAGTGGGCGCGGCGAAGGTCTGCGGGTTGACCGCTTGCGCTTGCGGGGGGGAAAAAAGAGGCTATAGAAGGGGCTGTGGGGGGCAGACCGGGCCGAGGCGCCTGGCGTGAGGCCGGGTCTGCGAGGCTGTAGGTCTGGGCGGCGGCCCGGACCCCACCCTCCCTCTACCCACCCCCCCCACCCCGCCCCGCCCCGCTGGCCAGGGGTCCTGTGGCGGGGTTGGCGGCTGCAGAGGGTCCAGGGGCATGGCGGCCGCAAAAGGAGTGGCGGGCAAAAGCCTAGAGCACCCGGTATTCCCAGGCGGTCTCCCATCCAAGTACTAACCAGGCCCGACCCTGCTTAGCTTCCGAAATCAGACGACAACCGGCGCATGCAGGGTGGTATGACCATAGACGCTAGGACCGGGCTCCCGGCGCCCAAAGAGCAGTTGCCCGGCCTGCGTGGTGAGCGCGCGCCAGGTTGTCGAGCCGCGCCTGTGGCGAGCCTCTCTGCGCCTGCTGGCTCCTGCAGCGCCGCGCCTCCCGCCTGCTCCCCGCCTCCTCAGGACGCCGCGGGCGTGGGCAGCGGGTTACTCTTTGCCCGCAGTGAGGCCCCTTCGCGCCACCCGTGGCTCCACGGGGCCTCTGCCACTTCCCTGGCGGTGACAGAAGCCAGAGAGACAGGGGTTGGGAGTCGGTGGGGGGAGTAAGGAGGGACGCACAGGCTGGGTCATGGACTGGGACAGAGGCACTGAGGCTCTGTTGAAGTGGCAGCACCTCCACCGGAGTGCGGTCGCGCCTGGGGCTGGGCTCCCTTAAGGAGGCAGTGCCCGGGGGATCCCGGGGCAGGCCTCCAGGGTCTGCGGAGTACCAGTGGGGTCCGAGCCCCGCCCGGGTTTCCGCACGCTGGAGGAGAGGCTCAGGCCCAGGCACCCTCCTGCTGTGGGTTGTGTCCCTGCCTGCCTGCCTGCTTTTCCCCTGTGGTGGTCTCTCCTGGAGCCCCAGGGCGGGGGCAACGCCCGCGCGCGCGCAGGTGTGTCGCTCCCTCCATCCCCTGGTTTGTCCGGGCTCTTTTGTGGCTGTGCACCGGGGGCCGCCGCGGATGCCCAACGGGAACCGAGGGCGCAGGGCTCTAGTGGGAGAAGGAAGGTCGCTGGGGGAGGGGCCGCGGTGCCTGGTGCCGGAGACAGAGGCCTCCGGTGGGGTGGGGCGGCTGGGTGTCCCCTCGGCCCGCGGCCCGGGGACACCCAGAGCCTCTGTCCCGGGGCCCGGGTGAAGGCAGAGGGATGGTCATCCCTGTGCTCGGCTTTGAGGTGCCAAGGACCGGCACTGCCTTGGCTGGAGAAAGCCGCCCAAGGCCGGTTGGAGGCTGGCGCCGGCAGGCAGCCCTGGGCTCCGGCTCTGGGGTCAGGCTTAGGGGGCGTGGCGAAGGGCTGTCGGTTGACCGCTTGCGCTTGCGGGAGGGCAGAGGACTACGAAGGGGCTGTTGGTGGCAGACCGGGCCGAGGCGCCTGGCCTGAGGCAGGGGCTGTGAGGCTGTAGGGCCAAGCGGCGGCCCCGACCCCACCTTCCACTAACCCCCCCACCCCGCCGACCCCCGCTGGCCAAGGGTCCTGAGGCAAGTTGGGCGTCTGCATAGGGTCCGGGGGCGTGGCGGCCGCAAAAGGAGTGGCGGGCAAAAGCCTACAGCACCCGGTACTCCCAGGCGGTCTCCCATCCAAGTACTAACCAGGACCGACCCTGCTTAGCTTTCGAGATCAGACGAGATCGGGCACGTTCAGGGTGGTATTGCCTTAGACGCTGGGGCCGGGCTCCCGGCGTTCCAAGAGCAGCCGCCAGACCTGCGTGGTGAGCGCGCGCCAGGTTGTTGGGCCGCGGCGGCAGGGAGCCTCTCCCCCCTGGCCAACTGCAGCAGCGCCGCGCCTCCCGCCTGCTCCCCGCCTCCTCTGGACGCCGTGGGCGTGGGCACCGGGTTACTCCTTGCCCTCAGCGAGGCCCCTTCGCGCCACCCGTGGCTCAACGGAGCCTCTGCCACTTCCCAGGCGGTGACAGAAGCTAGAGAGACAGGGGTTGGGAGTCCGGGTGGGAGGAAGGAGGGACGCACAGGCTGGGTCACTGACTGGGACAGATGCAAGGAGGCAGTGTTGAAGCGACAGCTCCTCCACCGGCGGGCGGTCGCGCCCGGGGCTGGGCTCCGTTAAGGATGTAGAGCCCGGGGCGTTGGGCAGTCACGGTGGGACCCCAGGGTAGGCCTCCAGGGTCTGCGGAGTGCCGGTGGAATCCGAGTCTTGCCCGGGGTCCCGCACGCGGGAGGAGAGGCTCAGGCCCAGGCACCCTATGGGTTGTGGGTTGTGTGCCTGACTGTTTGCCTACTTTTCCCCTGTGGTGGTCTCTCCTGGAGGCCCGGGGAGAGCGTCGCGCACGCGCGCAGGTGTGGCGCACCCTTTCTCCGCTGCTTTGGCCAGGCTCTTTTGTGGCTGTGCGCCTGGGGCCGCTGCGGCCTGCCGGCGGGAACCGAGCTTGTAGGGCTCTCCTGGGAGAAGGAAGGGCGCTGGGGGAGGGGCCGCGGTGCCTGCCTGCGGAGACGGAGGCCTCCGTTGGGGTGGGGCGGCTGGGCGTCCCCTCGGCTTGCTGTCCTGGAACAACCAGGCCCTCTGTCTCCGGGCCCGGGTGCAGGCAGTGGGACAATCACCCCTGCGCCAAGGACCCCGAGGTGCCAAGGAGCCGCACTGCCTTGGCAGGAGAAAGCCGCCCTAGGCCGTTTGGAGACATGCTCCAGCAGGCAGCCCTGGGCTTGGGCTTTGGGGGCGGGGTAGTGGGCGCGGCGAAGGTCTGCGGGTTGACCGCTTGCGCTTGCGGGGGGGAAAAAAGAGGCTATAGAAGGGGCTGTGGGGGGCAGACCGGGCCGAGGCGCCTGGCGTGAGGCCGGGTCTGCGAGGCTGTAGGTCTGGGCGGCGGCCCGGACCCCACCCTCCCTCTACCCACCCCCCCCACCCCGCCCCGCCCCGCTGGCCAGGGGTCCTGTGGCGGGGTTGGCGGCTGCAGAGGGTCCAGGGGCATGGCGGCCGCAAAAGGAGTGGCGGGCAAAAGCCTAGAGCACCCGGTATTCCCAGGCGGTCTCCCATCCAAGTACTAACCAGGCCTGACCCTGCTTAGCTTCCGAAATCAGACGACAACCGGCGCATGCAGGGTGGTATGACCATAGACGCTAGGACCGGGCTCCCGGCGCCCAAAGAGCAGTTGCCCGGCCTGCGTGGTGAGCGCGCGGCAGGTTGTCGAGCCGCGCCTGTGGCGAGCCTCTCTGCGCCTGCTGGCTCCTGCAGCGCCGCGCCTCCCGCCTGCTCCCCGCCTCCTCAGGACGCCGCGGGCGTGGGCAGCGGGTTACTCTTTGCCCGCAGTGAGGCCCCTTCGCGCCACCCGTGGCTCCACGGGGCCTCTGCCACTTCCCTGGCGGTGACAGAAGCCAGAGAGACAGGGGTTGGGAGTCGGTGGGGGGAGTAAGGAGGGACGCACAGGCTGGGTCATGGACTGGGACAGAGGCACTGAGGCTCTGTTGAAGTGGCAGCACCTCCACCGGAGTGCGGTCGCGCCTGGGGCTGGGCTCCCTTAAGGAGGCAGTGCCCGGGGGATCCCGGGGCAGGCCTCCAGGGTCTGCGGAGTACCAGTGGGGTCCGAGCCCCGCCCGGGTTTCCGCACGCTGGAGGAGAGGCTCAGGCCCAGGCACCCTCCTGCTGTGGGTTGTGTCCCTGCCTGCCTGCCTGCTTTTCCCCTGTGGTGGTCTCTCCTGGAGCCCCGGGGCGGGGGCAACGCCCGCGCGCGCGCAGGTGTGTCGCTCCCTCCATCCCCTGGTTTGTCCGGGCTCTTTTGTGGCTGTGCACCGGGGGCCGCCGCGGATGCCCAACGGGAACCGAGGGCGCAGGGCTCTAGTGGGAGAAGGAAGGTCGCTGGGGGAGGGGCCGCGGTGCCTGGTGCCGGAGACAGAGGCCTCCGGTGGGGTGGGGCGGCTGGGTGTCCCCTCGGCCCGCGGCCCGGGGACACCCAGAGCCTCTGTCCCGGGGCCCGGGTGAAGGCAGAGGGATGGTCACCCCTGTGCTCGGCTTTGAGGTGCCAAGGACCGGCACTGCCTTGGCTGGAGAAAGCCGCCCAAGGCCGGTTGGAGGCTGGCGCCGGCAGGCAGCCCTGGGCTCCGGCTCTGGGGTCAGGCTTAGGGGGCGTGGCGAAGGGCTGTCGGTTGACCGCTTGCGCTTGCGGGAGGGCAGAGGACTACGAAGGGGCTGTTGGTGGCAGACCGGGCCGAGGCGCCTGGCCTGAGGCAGGGGCTGTGAGGCTGTAGGGCCAAGCGGCGGCCCCGACCCCACCTTCCACTAACCCCCCCACCCCGCCGACCCCCGCTGGCCAAGGGTCCTGAGGCAAGTTGGGCGTCTGCATAGGGTCCGGGGGCGTGGCGGCCGCAAAAGGAGTGGCGGGCAAAAGCCTACAGCACCCGGTACTCCCAGGCGGTCTCCCATCCAAGTACTAACCAGGACCGACCCTGCTTAGCTTTCGAGATCAGACGAGATCGGGCACGTTCAGGGTGGTATTGCCTTAGACGCTGGGGCCGGGCTCCCGGCGTTCCAAGAGCAGCCGCCAGACCTGCGTGGTGAGCGCGCGCCAGGTTGTTGGGCCGCGGCGGCAGGGAGCCTCTCCCCCCTGGCCAACTGCAGCAGCGCCGCGCCTCCCGCCTGCTCCCCGCCTCCTCTGGACGCCGTGGGCGTGGGCACCGGGTTACTCCTTGCCCTCAGCGAGGCCCCTTCGCGCCACCCGTGGCTCAACGGAGCCTCTGCCACTTCCCAGGCGGTGACAGAAGCTAGAGAGACAGGGGTTGGGAGTCCGGGTGGGAGGAAGGAGGGACGCACAGGCTGGGTCACTGACTGGGACAGATGCAAGGAGGCAGTGTTGAAGCGACAGCTCCTCCACCGGCGGGCGGTCGCGCCCGGGGCTGGGCTCCGTTAAGGATGTAGAGCCCGGGGCGTTGGGCAGTCACGGTGGGACCCCAGGGTAGGCCTCCAGGGTCTGCGGAGTGCCGGTGGAATCCGAGTCTTGCCCGGGGTCCCGCACGCGGGAGGAGAGGCTCAGGCCCAGGCACCCTATGGGTTGTGGGTTGTGTGCCTGACTGTTTGCCTACTTTTCCCCTGTGGTGGTCTCTCCTGGAGGCCCGGGGAGAGCGTCGCGCACGCGCGCAGGTGTGGCGCACCCTTTCTCCGCTGCTTTGGCCAGGCTCTTTTGTGGCTGTGCGCCTGGGGCCGCTGCGGCCTGCCGGCGGGAACCGAGCTTGTAGGGCTCTCCTGGGAGAAGGAAGGGCGCTGGGGGAGGGGCCGCGGTGCCTGCCTGCGGAGACGGAGGCCTCCGTTGGGGTGGGGCGGCTGGGCGTCCCCTCGGCTTGCTGTCCTGGAACAACCAGGCCCTCTGTCTCCGGGCCCGGGTGCAGGCAGTGGGACAATCACCCCTGCGCCAAGGACCCCGAGGTGCCAAGGAGCCGCACTGCCTTGGCAGGAGAAAGCCGCCCTAGGCCGTTTGGAGACCTGCTCCAGCAGGCAGCCCTGGGCTTGGGCTTTGGGGGCGGGGTAGTGGGCGCGGTGAAGGTCTGCGGGTTGACCGCTTGCGCTTGCGGGGGGAAAAAAGAGGCTATAGAAGGGGCTGTGGGGGGCAGACCGGGCCGAGGCGCCTGGCGTGAGGCCGGGTCTGCGAGGCTGTAGGTCTGGGCGGCGGCCCGGACCCCACCCTCCCTCTACCCACCCCCCCCACCCCGCCCCGCCCCGCTGGCCAGGGGTCCTGTGGCGGGGTTGGCGGCTGCAGAGGGTCCAGGGGCATGGCGGCCGCAAAAGGAGTGGCGGGCAAAAGCCTAGAGCACCCGGTATTCCCAGGCGGTCTCCCATCCAAGTACTAACCAGGCCCGACCCTGCTTAGCTTCCGAAATCAGACGACAACCGGCGCATGCAGGGTGGTATGACCATAGACGCTAGGACCGGGCTCCCGGCGCCCAAAGAGCAGTTGCCCGGCCTGCGTGGTGAGCGCGCGCCAGGTTGTCGAGCCGCGCCTGTGGCGAGCCTCTCTGCGCCTGCTGGCTCCTGCAGCGCCGCGCCTCCCGCCTGCTCCCCGCCTCCTCAGGACGCCGCGGGCATGGGCAGCGGGTTACTCTTTGCCCGCAGTGAGGCCCCTTCGCGCCACCCGTGGCTCCACGGGGCCTCTGCCACTTCCCTGGCGGTGACAGAAGCCAGAGAGACAGGGGTTGGGAGTCGGTGGGGGGAGTAAGGAGGGACGCACAGGCTGGGTCATGGACTGGGACAGAGGCACTGAGGCTCTGTTGAAGTGGCAGCACCTCCACCGGAGTGCGGTCGCGCCTGGGGCTGGGCTCCCTTAAGGAGGCAGTGCCCGGGGGATCCCGGGGCAGGCCTCCAGGGTCTGCGGAGTACCAGTGGGGTCCGAGCCCCGCCCGGGTTTCCGCACGCTGGAGGAGAGGCTCAGGCCCAGGCACCCTCCTGCTGTGGGTTGTGTCCCTGCCTGCCTGCCTGCTTTTCCCCTGTGGTGGTCTCTCCTGGAGCCCCGGGGCGGGGGCAACGCCCGCGCGCGCGCAGGTGTGTCGCTCCCTCCATCCCCTGGTTTGTCCGGGCTCTTTTGTGGCTGTGCACCGGGGGCCGCCGCGGATGCCCAACGGGAACCGAGGGCGCAGGGCTCTAGTGGGAGAAGGAAGGTCGCTGGGGGAGGGGCCGCGGTGCCTGGTGCCGGAGACAGAGGCCTCCGGTGGGGTGGGGCGGCTGGGTGTCCCCTCGGCCCGCGGCCCGGGGACACCCAGAGCCTCTGTCCCGGGGCCCGGGTGAAGGCAGAGGGATGGTCACCCCTGTGCTCGGCTTTGAGGTGCCAAGGACCGGCACTGCCTTGGCTGGAGAAAGCCGCCCAAGGCCGGTTGGAGGCTGGCGCCGGCAGGCAGCCCTGGGCTCCGGCTCTGGGGTCAGGCTTAGGGGGCGTGGCGAAGGGCTGTCGGTTGACCGCTTGCGCTTGCGGGAGGGCAGAGGACTACGAAGGGGCTGTTGGTGGCAGACCGGGCCGAGGCGCCTGGCCTGAGGCAGGGGCTGTGAGGCTGTAGGGCCAAGCGGCGGCCCCGACCCCACCTTCCACTAACCCCCCCACCCCGCCGACCCCCGCTGGCCAAGGGTCCTGAGGCAAGTTGGGCGTCTGCATAGGGTCCGGGGGCGTGGCGGCCGCAAAAGGAGTGGCGGGCAAAAGCCTACAGCACCCGGTACTCCCAGGCGGTCTCCCATCCAAGTACTAACCAGGACCGACCCTGCTTAGCTTTCGAGATCAGACGAGATCGGGCACGTTCAGGGTGGTATTGCCTTAGACGCTGGGGCCGGGCTCCCGGCGTTCCAAGAGCAGCCGCCAGACCTGCGTGGTGAGCGCGCGCCAGGTTGTTGGGCCGCGGCGGCAGGGAGCCTCTCCCCCCTGGCCAACTGCAGCAGCGCCGCGCCTCCCGCCTGCTCCCCGCCTCCTCTGGACGCCGTGGGCGTGGGCACCGGGTTACTCCTTGCCCTCAGCGAGGCCCCTTCGCGCCACCCGTGGCTCAACGGAGCCTCTGCCACTTCCCAGGCGGTGACAGAAGCTAGAGAGACAGGGGTTGGGAGTCCGGGTGGGAGGAAGGAGGGACGCACAGGCTGGGTCACTGACTGGGACAGATGCAAGGAGGCAGTGTTGAAGCGACAGCTCCTCCACCGGCGGGCGGTCGCGCCCGGGGCTGGGCTCCGTTAAGGATGTAGAGCCCGGGGCGTTGGGCAGTCACGGTGGGACCCCAGGGTAGGCCTCCAGGGTCTGCGGAGTGCCGGTGGAATCCGAGTCTTGCCCGGGGTCCCGCACGCGGGAGGAGAGGCTCAGGCCCAGGCACCCTATGGGTTGTGGGTTGTGTGCCTGACTGTTTGCCTACTTTTCCCCTGTGGTGGTCTCTCCTGGAGGCCCGGGGAGAGGGTCGCGTGCGTGCGCAGGTGTGGCGCACCCTTTCTCCGCTGCTTTGGCCAGGCTCTTTTGTGGCTGTGCGCCTGGGGCCGCTGCGGCCTGCCGGCGGGAACCGAGCTTGTAGGGCTCTCCTGGGAGAAGGAAGGGCGCTGGGGGAGGGGCCGCGGTGCCTGCCTGCGGAGACGGAGGCCTCCGTTGGGGTGGGGCGGCTGGGCGTCCCCTCGGCTTGCTGTCCTGGAACAACCAGGCCCTCTGTCTCCGGGCCCGGGTGCAGGCAGTGGGACAATCACCCCTGCGCCAAGGACCCCGAGGTGCCAAGGAGCCGCACTGCCTTGGCAGGAGAAAGCCGCCCTAGGCCGTTTGGAGACCTGCTCCAGCAGGCAGCCCTGGGCTTGGGCTTTGGGGGCGGGGTAGTGGGCGCGGCGAAGGTCTGCGGGTTGACCGCTTGCGCTTGCGGGGGGGAAAAAAGAGGCTATAGAAGGGGCTGTGGGGGGCAGACCGGGCCGAGGCGCCTGGCGTGAGGCCGGGTCTGCGAGGCTGTAGGTCTGGGCGGCGGCCCGGACCCCACCCTCCCTCTACCCACCCCCCCCACCCCGCCCCGCCCCGCTGGCCAGGGGTCCTGTGGCGGGGTTGGCGGCTGCAGAGGGTCCAGGGGCATGGCGGCCGCAAAAGGAGTGGCGGGCAAAAGCCTAGAGCACCCGGTATTCCCAGGCGGTCTCCCATCCAAGTACTAACCAGGCCCGACCCTGCTTAGCTTCCGAAATCAGACGACAACCGGCGCATGCAGGGTGGTATGACCATAGACGCTAGGACCGGGCTCCCGGCGCCCAAAGAGCAGTTGCCCGGCCTGCGTGGTGAGCGCGCGCCAGGTTGTCGAGCCGCGCCTGTGGCGAGCCTCTCTGCGCCTGCTGGCTCCTGCAGCGCCGCGCCTCCCGCCTGCTCCCCGCCTCCTCAGGACGCCGCGGGCGTGGGCAGCGGGTTACTCTTTGCCCGCAGTGAGGCCCCTTCGCGCCACCCGTGGCTCCACGGGGCCTCTGCCACTTCCCTGGCGGTGACAGAAGCCAGAGAGACAGGGGTTGGGAGTCGGTGGGGGGAGTAAGGAGGGACGCACAGGCTGGGTCATGGACTGGGACAGAGGCACTGAGGCTCTGTTGAAGTGGCAGCACCTCCACCGGAGTGCGGTCGCGCCTGGGGCTGGGCTCCCTTAAGGAGGCAGTGCCCGGGGGATCCCGGGGCAGGCCTCCAGGGTCTGCGGAGTACCAGTGGGGTCCGAGCCCCGCCCGGGTTTCCGCACGCTGGAGGAGAGGCTCAGGCCCAGGCACCCTCCTGCTGTGGGTTGTGTCCCTGCCTGCCTGCCTGCTTTTCCCCTGTGGTGGTCTCTCCTGGAGCCCCAGGGCGGGGGCAACGCCCGCGCGCGCGCAGGTGTGTCGCTCCCTCCATCCCCTGGTTTGTCCGGGCTCTTTTGTGGCTGTGCACCGGGGGCCGCCGCGGATGCCCAACGGGAACCGAGGGCGCAGGGCTCTAGTGGGAGAAGGAAGGTCGCTGGGGGAGGGGCCGCGGTGCCTGGTGCCGGAGACAGAGGCCTCCGGTGGGGTGGGGCGGCTGGGTGTCCCCTCGGCCCGCGGCCCGGGGACACCCAGAGCCTCTGTCCCGGGGCCCGGGTGAAGGCAGAGGGATGGTCATCCCTGTGCTCGGCTTTGAGGTGCCAAGGACCGGCACTGCCTTGGCTGGAGAAAGCCGCCCAAGGCCGGTTGGAGGCTGGCGCCGGCAGGCAGCCCTGGGCTCCGGCTCTGGGGTCAGGCTTAGGGGGCGTGGCGAAGGGCTGTCGGTTGACCGCTTGCGCTTGCGGGAGGGCAGAGGACTACGAAGGGGCTGTTGGTGGCAGACCGGGCCGAGGCGCCTGGCCTGAGGCAGGGGCTGTGAGGCTGTAGGGCCAAGCGGCGGCCCCGACCCCACCTTCCACTAACCCCCCCACCCCGCCGACCCCCGCTGGCCAAGGGTCCTGAGGCAAGTTGGGCGTCTGCATAGGGTCCGGGGGCGTGGCGGCCGCAAAAGGAGTGGCGGGCAAAAGCCTACAGCACCCGGTACTCCCAGGCGGTCTCCCATCCAAGTACTAACCAGGACCGACCCTGCTTAGCTTTCGAGATCAGACGAGATCGGGCACGTTCAGGGTGGTATTGCCTTAGACGCTGGGGCCGGGCTCCCGGCGTTCCAAGAGCAGCCGCCAGACCTGCGTGGTGAGCGCGCGCCAGGTTGTTGGGCCGCGGCGGCAGGGAGCCTCTCCCCCCTGGCCAACTGCAGCAGCGCCGCGCCTCCCGCCTGCTCCCCGCCTCCTCTGGACGCCGTGGGCGTGGGCACCGGGTTACTCCTTGCCCTCAGCGAGGCCCCTTCGCGCCACCCGTGGCTCAACGGAGCCTCTGCCACTTCCCAGGCGGTGACAGAAGCTAGAGAGACAGGGGTTGGGAGTCCGGGTGGGAGGAAGGAGGGACGCACAGGCTGGGTCACTGACTGGGACAGATGCAAGGAGGCAGTGTTGAAGCGACAGCTCCTCCACCGGCGGGCGGTCGCGCCCGGGGCTGGGCTCCGTTAAGGATGTAGAGCCCGGGGCGTTGGGCAGTCACGGTGGGACCCCAGGGTAGGCCTCCAGGGTCTGCGGAGTGCCGGTGGAATCCGAGTCTTGCCCGGGGTCCCGCACGCGGGAGGAGAGGCTCAGGCCCAGGCACCCTATGGGTTGTGGGTTGTGTGCCTGACTGTTTGCCTACTTTTCCCCTGTGGTGGTCTCTCCTGGAGGCCCGGGGAGAGCGTCGCGCACGCGCGCAGGTGTGGCGCACCCTTTCTCCGCTGCTTTGGCCAGGCTCTTTTGTGGCTGTGCGCCTGGGGCCGCTGCGGCCTGCCGGCGGGAACCGAGCTTGTAGGGCTCTCCTGGGAGAAGGAAGGGCGCTGGGGGAGGGGCCGCGGTGCCTGCCTGCGGAGACGGAGGCCTCCGTTGGGGTGGGGCGGCTGGGCGTCCCCTCGGCTTGCTGTCCTGGAACAACCAGGCCCTCTGTCTCCGGGCCCGGGTGCAGGCAGTGGGACAATCACCCCTGCGCCAAGGACCCCGAGGTGCCAAGGAGCCGCACTGCCTTGGCAGGAGAAAGCCGCCCTAGGCCGTTTGGAGACATGCTCCAGCAGGCAGCCCTGGGCTTGGGCTTTGGGGGCGGGGTAGTGGGCGCGGCGAAGGTCTGCGGGTTGACCGCTTGCGCTTGCGGGGGGGAAAAAAGAGGCTATAGAAGGGGCTGTGGGGGGCAGACCGGGCCGAGGCGCCTGGCGTGAGGCCGGGTCTGCGAGGCTGTAGGTCTGGGCGGCGGCCCGGACCCCACCCTCCCTCTACCCACCCCCCCCACCCCGCCCCGCCCCGCTGGCCAGGGGTCCTGTGGCGGGGTTGGCGGCTGCAGAGGGTCCAGGGGCATGGCGGCCGCAAAAGGAGTGGCGGGCAAAAGCCTAGAGCACCCGGTATTCCCAGGCGGTCTCCCATCCAAGTACTAACCAGGCCTGACCCTGCTTAGCTTCCGAAATCAGACGACAACCGGCGCATGCAGGGTGGTATGACCATAGACGCTAGGACCGGGCTCCCGGCGCCCAAAGAGCAGTTGCCCGGCCTGCGTGGTGAGCGCGCGGCAGGTTGTCGAGCCGCGCCTGTGGCGAGCCTCTCTGCGCCTGCTGGCTCCTGCAGCGCCGCGCCTCCCGCCTGCTCCCCGCCTCCTCAGGACGCCGCGGGCGTGGGCAGCGGGTTACTCTTTGCCCGCAGTGAGGCCCCTTCGCGCCACCCGTGGCTCCACGGGGCCTCTGCCACTTCCCTGGCGGTGACAGAAGCCAGAGAGACAGGGGTTGGGAGTCGGTGGGGGGAGTAAGGAGGGACGCACAGGCTGGGTCATGGACTGGGACAGAGGCACTGAGGCTCTGTTGAAGTGGCAGCACCTCCACCGGAGTGCGGTCGCGCCTGGGGCTGGGCTCCCTTAAGGAGGCAGTGCCCGGGGGATCCCGGGGCAGGCCTCCAGGGTCTGCGGAGTACCAGTGGGGTCCGAGCCCCGCCCGGGTTTCCGCACGCTGGAGGAGAGGCTCAGGCCCAGGCACCCTCCTGCTGTGGGTTGTGTCCCTGCCTGCCTGCCTGCTTTTCCCCTGTGGTGGTCTCTCCTGGAGCCCCGGGGCGGGGGCAACGCCCGCGCGCGCGCAGGTGTGTCGCTCCCTCCATCCCCTGGTTTGTCCGGGCTCTTTTGTGGCTGTGCACCGGGGGCCGCCGCGGATGCCCAACGGGAACCGAGGGCGCAGGGCTCTAGTGGGAGAAGGAAGGTCGCTGGGGGAGGGGCCGCGGTGCCTGGTGCCGGAGACAGAGGCCTCCGGTGGGGTGGGGCGGCTGGGTGTCCCCTCGGCCCGCGGCCCGGGGACACCCAGAGCCTCTGTCCCGGGGCCCGGGTGAAGGCAGAGGGATGGTCACCCCTGTGCTCGGCTTTGAGGTGCCAAGGACCGGCACTGCCTTGGCTGGAGAAAGCCGCCCAAGGCCGGTTGGAGGCTGGCGCCGGCAGGCAGCCCTGGGCTCCGGCTCTGGGGTCAGGCTTAGGGGGCGTGGCGAAGGGCTGTCGGTTGACCGCTTGCGCTTGCGGGAGGGCAGAGGACTACGAAGGGGCTGTTGGTGGCAGACCGGGCCGAGGCGCCTGGCCTGAGGCAGGGGCTGTGAGGCTGTAGGGCCAAGCGGCGGCCCCGACCCCACCTTCCACTAACCCCCCCACCCCGCCGACCCCCGCTGGCCAAGGGTCCTGAGGCAAGTTGGGCGTCTGCATAGGGTCCGGGGGCGTGGCGGCCGCAAAAGGAGTGGCGGGCAAAAGCCTACAGCACCCGGTACTCCCAGGCGGTCTCCCATCCAAGTACTAACCAGGACCGACCCTGCTTAGCTTTCGAGATCAGACGAGATCGGGCACGTTCAGGGTGGTATTGCCTTAGACGCTGGGGCCGGGCTCCCGGCGTTCCAAGAGCAGCCGCCAGACCTGCGTGGTGAGCGCGCGCCAGGTTGTTGGGCCGCGGCGGCAGGGAGCCTCTCCCCCCTGGCCAACTGCAGCAGCGCCGCGCCTCCCGCCTGCTCCCCGCCTCCTCTGGACGCCGTGGGCGTGGGCACCGGGTTACTCCTTGCCCTCAGCGAGGCCCCTTCGCGCCACCCGTGGCTCAACGGAGCCTCTGCCACTTCCCAGGCGGTGACAGAAGCTAGAGAGACAGGGGTTGGGAGTCCGGGTGGGAGGAAGGAGGGACGCACAGGCTGGGTCACTGACTGGGACAGATGCAAGGAGGCAGTGTTGAAGCGACAGCTCCTCCACCGGCGGGCGGTCGCGCCCGGGGCTGGGCTCCGTTAAGGATGTAGAGCCCGGGGCGTTGGGCAGTCACGGTGGGACCCCAGGGTAGGCCTCCAGGGTCTGCGGAGTGCCGGTGGAATCCGAGTCTTGCCCGGGGTCCCGCACGCGGGAGGAGAGGCTCAGGCCCAGGCACCCTATGGGTTGTGGGTTGTGTGCCTGACTGTTTGCCTACTTTTCCCCTGTGGTGGTCTCTCCTGGAGGCCCGGGGAGAGCGTCGCGCACGCGCGCAGGTGTGGCGCACCCTTTCTCCGCTGCTTTGGCCAGGCTCTTTTGTGGCTGTGCGCCTGGGGCCGCTGCGGCCTGCCGGCGGGAACCGAGCTTGTAGGGCTCTCCTGGGAGAAGGAAGGGCGCTGGGGGAGGGGCCGCGGTGCCTGCCTGCGGAGACGGAGGCCTCCGTTGGGGTGGGGCGGCTGGGCGTCCCCTCGGCTTGCTGTCCTGGAACAACCAGGCCCTCTGTCTCCGGGCCCGGGTGCAGGCAGTGGGACAATCACCCCTGCGCCAAGGACCCCGAGGTGCCAAGGAGCCGCACTGCCTTGGCAGGAGAAAGCCGCCCTAGGCCGTTTGGAGACCTGCTCCAGCAGGCAGCCCTGGGCTTGGGCTTTGGGGGCGGGGTAGTGGGCGCGGCGAAGGTCTGCGGGTTGACCGCTTGCGCTTGCGGGGGGAAAAAAGAGGCTATAGAAGGGGCTGTGGGGGGCAGACCGGGCCAAGGCGCCTGGCGTGAGGCCGGGTCTGCGAGGCTGTAGGTCTGGGCGGCGGCCCGGACCCCACCCTCCCTCTACCCACCCCCCCCACCCCGCCCCGCCCCGCTGGCCAGGGGTCCTGTGGCGGGGTTGGCGGCTGCAGAGGGTCCAGGGGCATGGCGGCCGCAAAAGGAGTGGCGGGCAAAAGCCTAGAGCACCCGGTATTCCCAGGCGGTCTCCCATCCAAGTACTAACCAGGCCCGACCCTGCTTAGCTTCCGAAATCAGACGACAACCGGCGCATGCAGGGTGGTATGACCATAGACGCTAGGACCGGGCTCCCGGCGCCCAAAGAGCAGTTGCCCGGCCTGCGTGGTGAGCGCGCGCCAGGTTGTCGAGCCGCGCCTGTGGCGAGCCTCTCTGCGTCTGCTGGCTCCTGCAGCGCCGCGCCTCCCGCCTGCTCCCCGCCTCCTCAGGACGCCGCGGGCGTGGGCAGCGGGTTACTCTTTGCCCGCAGTGAGGCCCCTTCGCGCCACCCGTGGCTCCACGGGGCCTCTGCCACTTCCCTGGCGGTGACAGAAGCCAGAGAGACAGGGGTTGGGAGTCGGTGGGGGGAGTAAGGAGGGACGCACAGGCTGGGTCATGGACTGTGACAGAGGCACTGAGGCTCTGTTGAAGTGGCAGCACCTCCACCGGAGTGCGGTCGCGCCTGGGGCTGGGCTCCCTTAAGGAGGCAGTGCCCGGGGGATCCCGGGGCAGGCCTCCAGGGTCTGCGGAGTACCAGTGGGGTCCGAGCCCCGCCCGGGTTTCCGCACGCTGGAGGAGAGGCTCAGGCCCAGGCACCCTCCTGCTGTGGGTTGTGTCCCTGCCTGCCTGCCTGCTTTTCCCCTGTGGTGGTCTCTCCTGGAGCCCCGGGGCGGGGGCAACGCCCGCGCGCGCGCAGGTGTGTCGCTCCCTCCATCCCCTGGTTTGTCCGGGCTCTTTTGTGGCTGTGCACCGGGGGCCGCCGCGGATGCCCAACGGGAACCGAGGGCGCAGGGCTCTAGTGGGAGAAGGAAGGTCGCTGGGGGAGGGGCCGCGGTGCCTGGTGCCGGAGACAGAGGCCTCCGGTGGGGTGGGGCGGCTGGGTGTCCCCTCGGCCCGCGGCCCGGGGACACCCAGAGCCTCTGTCCCGGGGCCCGGGTGAAGGCAGAGGGATGGTCATCCCTGTGCTCGGCTTTGAGGTGCCAAGGACCGGCACTGCCTTGGCTGGAGAAAGCCGCCCAAGGCCGGTTGGAGGCTGGCGCCGGCAGGCAGCCCTGGGCTCCGGCTCTGGGGTCAGGCTTAGGGGGCGTGGCGAAGGGCTGTCGGTTGACCGCTTGCGCTTGCGGGAGGGCAGAGGACTACGAAGGGGCTGTTGGTGGCAGACCGGGCCGAGGCGCCTGGCCTGAGGCAGGGGCTGTGAGGCTGTAGGGCCAAGCGGCGGCCCCGACCCCACCTTCCACTAACCCCCCCACCCCGCCGACCCCCGCTGGCCAAGGGTCCTGAGGCAAGTTGGGCGTCTGCATAGGGTCCGGGGGCGTGGCGGCCGCAAAAGGAGTGGCGGGCAAAAGCCTACAGCACCCGGTACTCCCAGGCGGTCTCCCATCCAAGTACTAACCAGGACCGACCCTGCTTAGCTTTCGAGATCAGACGAGATCGGGCACGTTCAGGGTGGTATTGCCTTAGACGCTGGGGCCGGGCTCCCGGCGTTCCAAGAGCAGCCGCCAGACCTGCGTGGTGAGCGCGCGCCAGGTTGTTGGGCCGCGGCGGCAGGGAGCCTCTCCCCCCTGGCCAACTGCAGCAGCGCCGCGCCTCCCGCCTGCTCCCCGCCTCCTCTGGACGCCGTGGGCGTGGGCACCGGGTTACTCCTTGCCCTCAGCGAGGCCCCTTCGCGCCACCCGTGGCTCAACGGAGCCTCTGCCACTTCCCAGGCGGTGACAGAAGCTAGAGAGACAGGGGTTGGGAGTCCGGGTGGGAGGAAGGAGGGACGCACAGGCTGGGTCACTGACTGGGACAGATGCAAGGAGGCAGTGTTGAAGCGACAGCTCCTCCACCGGCGGGCGGTCGCGCCCGGGGCTGGGCTCCGTTAAGGATGTAGAGCCCGGGGCGTTGGGCAGTCACGGTGGGACCCCAGGGTAGGCCTCCAGGGTCTGCGGAGTGCCGGTGGAATCCGAGTCTTGCCCGGGGTCCCGCACGCGGGAGGAGAGGCTCAGGCCCAGGCACCCTATGGGTTGTGGGTTGTGTGCCTGACTGTTTGCCTACTTTTCCCCTGTGGTGGTCTCTCCTGGAGGCCCGGGGAGAGGGTCGCGTGCGTGCGCAGGTGTGGCGCACCCTTTCTCCGCTGCTTTGGCCAGGCTCTTTTGTGGCTGTGCGCCTGGGGCCGCTGCGGCCTGCCGGCGGGAACCGAGCTTGTAGGGCTCTCCTGGGAGAAGGAAGGGCGCTGGGGGAGGGGCCGCGGTGCCTGCCTGCGGAGACGGAGGCCTCCGTTGGGGTGGGGCGGCTGGGCGTCCCCTCGGCTTGCTGTCCTGGAACAACCAGGCCCTCTGTCTCCGGGCCCGGGTGCAGGCAGTGGGACAATCACCCCTGCGCCAAGGACCCCGAGGTGCCAAGGAGCCGCACTGCCTTGGCAGGAGAAAGCCGCCCTAGGCCGTTTGGAGACCTGCTCCAGCAGGCAGCCCTGGGCTTGGGCTTTGGGGGCGGGGTAGTGGGCGCGGCGAAGGTCTGCGGGTTGACCGCTTGCGCTTGCGGGGGGGAAAAAAGAGGCTATAGAAGGGGCTGTGGGGGGCAGACCGGGCCGAGGCGCCTGGCGTGAGGCCGGGTCTGCGAGGCTGTAGGTCTGGGCGGCGGCCCGGACCCCACCCTCCCTCTACCCACCCCCCCCACCCCGCCCCGCCCCGCTGGCCAGGGGTCCTGTGGCGGGGTTGGCGGCTGCAGAGGGTCCAGGGGCATGGCGGCCGCAAAAGGAGTGGCGGGCAAAAGCCTAGAGCACCCGGTATTCCCAGGCGGTCTCCCATCCAAGTACTAACCAGGCCCGACCCTGCTTAGCTTCCGAAATCAGACGACAACCGGCGCATGCAGGGTGGTATGACCATAGACGCTAGGACCGGGCTCCCGGCGCCCAAAGAGCAGTTGCCCGGCCTGCGTGGTGAGCGCGCGCCAGGTTGTCGAGCCGCGCCTGTGGCGAGCCTCTCTGCGCCTGCTGGCTCCTGCAGCGCCGCGCCTCCCGCCTGCTCCCCGCCTCCTCAGGACGCCGCGGGCGTGGGCAGCGGGTTACTCTTTGCCCGCAGTGAGGCCCCTTCGCGCCACCCGTGGCTCCACGGGGCCTCTGCCACTTCCCTGGCGGTGACAGAAGCCAGAGAGACAGGGGTTGGGAGTCGGTGGGGGGAGTAAGGAGGGACGCACAGGCTGGGTCATGGACTGGGACAGAGGCACTGAGGCTCTGTTGAAGTGGCAGCACCTCCACCGGAGTGCGGTCGCGCCTGGGGCTGGGCTCCCTTAAGGAGGCAGTGCCCGGGGGATCCCGGGGCAGGCCTCCAGGGTCTGCGGAGTACCAGTGGGGTCCGAGCCCCGCCCGGGTTTCCGCACGCTGGAGGAGAGGCTCAGGCCCAGGCACCCTCCTGCTGTGGGTTGTGTCCCTGCCTGCCTGCCTGCTTTTCCCCTGTGGTGGTCTCTCCTGGAGCCCCGGGGCGGGGGCAACGCCCGCGCGCGCGCAGGTGTGTCGCTCCCTCCATCCCCTGGTTTGTCCGGGCTCTTTTGTGGCTGTGCACCGGGGGCCGCCGCGGATGCCCAACGGGAACCGAGGGCGCAGGGCTCTAGTGGGAGAAGGAAGGTCGCTGGGGGAGGGGCCGCGGTGCCTGGTGCCGGAGACAGAGGCCTCCGGTGGGGTGGGGCGGCTGGGTGTCCCCTCGGCCCGCGGCCCGGGGACACCCAGAGCCTCTGTCCCGGGGCCCGGGTGAAGGCAGAGGGATGGTCACCCCTGTGCTCGGCTTTGAGGTGCCAAGGACCGGCACTGCCTTGGCTGGAGAAAGCCGCCCAAGGCCGGTTGGAGGCTGGCGCCGGCAGGCAGCCCTGGGCTCCGGCTCTGGGGTCAGGCTTAGGGGGCGTGGCGAAGGGCTGTCGGTTGACCGCTTGCGCTTGCGGGAGGGCAGAGGACTACGAAGGGGCTGTTGGTGGCAGACCGGGCCGAGGCGCCTGGCCTGAGGCAGGGGCTGTGAGGCTGTAGGGCCAAGCGGCGGCCCCGACCCCACCTTCCACTAACCCCCCCACCCCGCCGACCCCCGCTGGCCAAGGGTCCTGAGGCAAGTTGGGCGTCTGCATAGGGTCCGGGGGCGTGGCGGCCGCAAAAGGAGTGGCGGGCAAAAGCCTACAGCACCCGGTACTCCCAGGCGGTCTCCCATCCAAGTACTAACCAGGACCGACCCTGCTTAGCTTTCGAGATCAGACGAGATCGGGCACGTTCAGGGTGGTATTGCCTTAGACGCTGGGGCCGGGCTCCCGGCGTTCCAAGAGCAGCCGCCAGACCTGCGTGGTGAGCGCGCGCCAGGTTGTTGGGCCGCGGCGGCAGGGAGCCTCTCCCCCCTGGCCAACTGCAGCAGCGCCGCGCCTCCCGCCTGCTCCCCGCCTCCTCTGGACGCCGTGGGCGTGGGCACCGGGTTACTCCTTGCCCTCAGCGAGGCCCCTTCGCGCCACCCGTGGCTCAACGGAGCCTCTGCCACTTCCCAGGCGGTGACAGAAGCTAGAGAGACAGGGGTTGGGAGTCCGGGTGGGAGGAAGGAGGGACGCACAGGCTGGGTCACTGACTGGGACAGATGCAAGGAGGCAGTGTTGAAGCGACAGCTCCTCCACCGGCGGGCGGTCGCGCCCGGGGCTGGGCTCCGTTAAGGATGTAGAGCCCGGGGCGTTGGGCAGTCACGGTGGGACCCCAGGGTAGGCCTCCAGGGTCTGCGGAGTGCCGGTGGAATCCGAGTCTTGCCCGGGGTCCCGCACGCGGGAGGAGAGGCTCAGGCCCAGGCACCCTATGGGTTGTGGGTTGTGTGCCTGACTGTTTGCCTACTTTTCCCCTGTGGTGGTCTCTCCTGGAGGCCGGGGAGAGCGTCGCGCGCGCGCGCAGGTGTGGCGCACCCTTTCTCCGCTGCTTTGGCCAGGCTCTTTTGTGGCTGTGCGCCTGGGGCCGCTGCGGCCTGCCGGCGGGAACCGAGCTTGTAGGGCTCTCCTGGGAGAAGGAAGGGCGCTGGGGGAGGGGCCGCGGTGCCTGCCTGCGGAGACGGAGGCCTCCGTTGGGGTGGGGCGGCTGGGCGTCCCCTCGGCTTGCTGTCCTGGAACAACCAGGCCCTCTGTCTCCGGGCCCGGGTGCAGGCAGTGGGACAATCACCCCTGCGCCAAGGACCCCGAGGTGCCAAGGAGCCGCACTGCCTTGGCAGGAGAAAGCCGCCCTAGGCCGTTTGGAGACCTGCTCCAGCAGGCAGCCCTGGGCTTGGGCTTTGGGGGCGGGGTAGTGGGCGCGGTGAAGGTCTGCGGGTTGACCGCTTGCGCTTGCGGGGGGAAAAAAGAGGCTATAGAAGGGGCTGTGGGGGGCAGACCGGGCCGAGGCGCCTGGCGTGAGGCCGGGTCTGCGAGGCTGTAGGTCTGGGCGGCGGCCCGGACCCCACCCTCCCTCTACCCACCCCCCCCACCCCGCCCCGCCCCGCTGGCCAGGGGTCCTGTGGCGGGGTTGGCGGCTGCAGAGGGTCCAGGGGCATGGCGGCCGCAAAAGGAGTGGCGGGCAAAAGCCTAGAGCACCCGGTATTCCCAGGCGGTCTCCCATCCAAGTACTAACCAGGCCCGACCCTGCTTAGCTTCCGAAATCAGACGACAACCGGCGCATGCAGGGTGGTATGACCATAGACGCTAGGACCGGGCTCCCGGCGCCCAAAGAGCAGTTGCCCGGCCTGCGTGGTGAGCGCGCGCCAGGTTGTCGAGCCGCGCCTGTGGCGAGCCTCTCTGCGCCTGCTGGCTCCTGCAGCGCCGCGCCTCCCGCCTGCTCCCCGCCTCCTCAGGACGCCGCGGGCATGGGCAGCGGGTTACTCTTTGCCCGCAGTGAGGCCCCTTCGCGCCACCCGTGGCTCCACGGGGCCTCTGCCACTTCCCTGGCGGTGACAGAAGCCAGAGAGACAGGGGTTGGGAGTCGGTGGGGGGAGTAAGGAGGGACGCACAGGCTGGGTCATGGACTGTGACAGAGGCACTGAGGCTCTGTTGAAGTGGCAGCACCTCCACCGGAGTGCGGTCGCGCCTGGGGCTGGGCTCCCTTAAGGAGGCAGTGCCCGGGGGATCCCGGGGCAGGCCTCCAGGGTCTGCGGAGTACCAGTGGGGTCCGAGCCCCGCCCGGGTTTCCGCACGCTGGAGGAGAGGCTCAGGCCCAGGCACCCTCCTGCTGTGGGTTGTGTCCCTGCCTGCCTGCCTGCTTTTCCCCTGTGGTGGTCTCTCCTGGAGCCCCGGGGCGGGGGCAACGCCCGCGCGCGCGCAGGTGTGTCGCTCCCTCCATCCCCTGGTTTGTCCGGGCTCTTTTGTGGCTGTGCACCGGGGGCCGCCGCGGATGCCCAACGGGAACCGAGGGCGCAGGGCTCTAGTGGGAGAAGGAAGGTCGCTGGGGGAGGGGCCGCGGTGCCTGGTGCCGGAGACAGAGGCCTCCGGTGGGGTGGGGCGGCTGGGTGTCCCCTCGGCCCGCGGCCCGGGGACACCCAGAGCCTCTGTCCCGGGGCCCGGGTGAAGGCAGAGGGATGGTCACCCCTGTGCTCGGCTTTGAGGTGCCAAGGACCGGCACTGCCTTGGCTGGAGAAAGCCGCCCAAGGCCGGTTGGAGGCTGGCGCCGGCAGGCAGCCCTGGGCTCCGGCTCTGGGGTCAGGCTTAGGGGGCGTGGCGAAGGGCTGTCGGTTGACCGCTTGCGCTTGCGGGAGGGCAGAGGACTACGAAGGGGCTGTTGGTGGCAGACCGGGCCGAGGCGCCTGGCCTGAGGCAGGGGCTGTGAGGCTGTAGGGCCAAGCGGCGGCCCCGACCCCACCTTCCACTAACCCCCCCACCCCGCCGACCCCCGCTGGCCAAGGGTCCTGAGGCAAGTTGGGCGTCTGCATAGGGTCCGGGGGCGTGGCGGCCGCAAAAGGAGTGGCGGGCAAAAGCCTACAGCACCCGGTACTCCCAGGCGGTCTCCCATCCAAGTACTAACCAGGACCGACCCTGCTTAGCTTTCGAGATCAGACGAGATCGGGCACGTTCAGGGTGGTATTGCCTTAGACGCTGGGGCCGGGCTCCCGGCGTTCCAAGAGCAGCCGCCAGACCTGCGTGGTGAGCGCGCGCCAGGTTGTTGGGCCGCGGCGGCAGGGAGCCTCTCCCCCCTGGCCAACTGCAGCAGCGCCGCGCCTCCCGCCTGCTCCCCGCCTCCTCTGGACGCCGTGGGCGTGGGCACCGGGTTACTCCTTGCCCTCAGCGAGGCCCCTTCGCGCCACCCGTGGCTCAACGGAGCCTCTGCCACTTCCCAGGCGGTGACAGAAGCTAGAGAGACAGGGGTTGGGAGTCCGGGTGGGAGGAAGGAGGGACGCACAGGCTGGGTCACTGACTGGGACAGATGCAAGGAGGCAGTGTTGAAGCGACAGCTCCTCCACCGGCGGGCGGTCGCGCCCGGGGCTGGGCTCCGTTAAGGATGTAGAGCCCGGGGCGTTGGGCAGTCACGGTGGGACCCCAGGGTAGGCCTCCAGGGTCTGCGGAGTGCCGGTGGAATCCGAGTCTTGCCCGGGGTCCCGCACGCGGGAGGAGAGGCTCAGGCCCAGGCACCCTATGGGTTGTGGGTTGTGTGCCTGACTGTTTGCCTACTTTTCCCCTGTGGTGGTCTCTCCTGGAGGCCCGGGGAGAGGGTCGCGTGCGTGCGCAGGTGTGGCGCACCCTTTCTCCGCTGCTTTGGCCAGGCTCTTTTGTGGCTGTGCGCCTGGGGCCGCTGCGGCCTGCCGGCGGGAACCGAGCTTGTAGGGCTCTCCTGGGAGAAGGAAGGGCGCTGGGGGAGGGGCCGCGGTGCCTGCCTGCGGAGACGGAGGCCTCCGTTGGGGTGGGGCGGCTGGGCGTCCCCTCGGCTTGCTGTCCTGGAACAACCAGGCCCTCTGTCTCCGGGCCCGGGTGCAGGCAGTGGGACAATCACCCCTGCGCCAAGGACCCCGAGGTGCCAAGGAGCCGCACTGCCTTGGCAGGAGAAAGCCGCCCTAGGCCGTTTGGAGACCTGCTCCAGCAGGCAGCCCTGGGCTTGGGCTTTGGGGGCGGGGTAGTGGGCGCGGCGAAGGTCTGCGGGTTGACCGCTTGCGCTTGCGGGGGGGAAAAAAGAGGCTATAGAAGGGGCTGTGGGGGGCAGACCGGGCCGAGGCGCCTGGCGTGAGGCCGGGTCTGCGAGGCTGTAGGTCTGGGCGGCGGCCCGGACCCCACCCTCCCTCTACCCACCCCCCCCACCCCGCCCCGCCCCGCTGGCCAGGGGTCCTGTGGCGGGGTTGGCGGCTGCAGAGGGTCCAGGGGCATGGCGGCCGCAAAAGGAGTGGCGGGCAAAAGCCTAGAGCACCCGGTATTCCCAGGCGGTCTCCCATCCAAGTACTAACCAGGCCCGACCCTGCTTAGCTTCCGAAATCAGACGACAACCGGCGCATGCAGGGTGGTATGACCATAGACGCTAGGACCGGGCTCCCGGCGCCCAAAGAGCAGTTGCCCGGCCTGCGTGGTGAGCGCGCGCCAGGTTGTCGAGCCGCGCCTGTGGCGAGCCTCTCTGCGCCTGCTGGCTCCTGCAGCGCCGCGCCTCCCGCCTGCTCCCCGCCTCCTCAGGACGCCGCGGGCGTGGGCAGCGGGTTACTCTTTGCCCGCAGTGAGGCCCCTTCGCGCCACCCGTGGCTCCACGGGGCCTCTGCCACTTCCCTGGCGGTGACAGAAGCCAGAGAGACAGGGGTTGGGAGTCGGTGGGGGGAGTAAGGAGGGACGCACAGGCTGGGTCATGGACTGGGACAGAGGCACTGAGGCTCTGTTGAAGTGGCAGCACCTCCACCGGAGTGCGGTCGCGCCTGGGGCTGGGCTCCCTTAAGGAGGCAGTGCCCGGGGGATCCCGGGGCAGGCCTCCAGGGTCTGCGGAGTACCAGTGGGGTCCGAGCCCCGCCCGGGTTTCCGCACGCTGGAGGAGAGGCTCAGGCCCAGGCACCCTCCTGCTGTGGGTTGTGTCCCTGCCTGCCTGCCTGCTTTTCCCCTGTGGTGGTCTCTCCTGGAGCCCCGGGGCGGGGGCAACGCCCGCGCGCGCGCAGGTGTGTCGCTCCCTCCATCCCCTGGTTTGTCCGGGCTCTTTTGTGGCTGTGCACCGGGGGCCGCCGCGGATGCCCAACGGGAACCGAGGGCGCAGGGCTCTAGTGGGAGAAGGAAGGTCGCTGGGGGAGGGGCCGCGGTGCCTGGTGCCGGAGACAGAGGCCTCCGGTGGGGTGGGGCGGCTGGGTGTCCCCTCGGCCCGCGGCCCGGGGACACCCAGAGCCTCTGTCCCGGGGCCCGGGTGAAGGCAGAGGGATGGTCACCCCTGTGCTCGGCTTTGAGGTGCCAAGGACCGGCACTGCCTTGGCTGGAGAAAGCCGCCCAAGGCCGGTTGGAGGCTGGCGCCGGCAGGCAGCCCTGGGCTCCGGCTCTGGGGTCAGGCTTAGGGGGCGTGGCGAAGGGCTGTCGGTTGACCGCTTGCGCTTGCGGGAGGGCAGAGGACTACGAAGGGGCTGTTGGTGGCAGACCGGGCCGAGGCGCCTGGCCTGAGGCAGGGGCTGTGAGGCTGTAGGGCCAAGCGGCGGCCCCGACCCCACCTTCCACTAACCCCCCCACCCCGCCGACCCCCGCTGGCCAAGGGTCCTGAGGCAAGTTGGGCGTCTGCATAGGGTCCGGGGGCGTGGCGGCCGCAAAAGGAGTGGCGGGCAAAAGCCTACAGCACCCGGTACTCCCAGGCGGTCTCCCATCCAAGTACTAACCAGGACCGACCCTGCTTAGCTTTCGAGATCAGACGAGATCGG
This sequence comes from Rhinolophus hipposideros, assembly GCF_964194185.1. Taxonomy (NCBI): domain Eukaryota; kingdom Metazoa; phylum Chordata; class Mammalia; order Chiroptera; family Rhinolophidae; genus Rhinolophus; species Rhinolophus hipposideros. The sequence goes on from NW_027669356.1 coordinate 78,614, forward strand.
GCACGTTCAGGGTGGTATTGCCTTAGACGCTGGGGCCGGGCTCCCGGCGTTCCAAGAGCAGCCGCCAGACCTGCGTGGTGAGCGCGCGCCAGGTTGTTGGGCCGCGGCGGCAGGGAGCCTCTCCCCCCTGGCCAACTGCAGCAGCGCCGCGCCTCCCGCCTGCTCCCCGCCTCCTCTGGACGCCGTGGGCGTGGGCACCGGGTTACTCCTTGCCCTCAGCGAGGCCCCTTCGCGCCACCCGTGGCTCAACGGAGCCTCTGCCACTTCCCAGGCGGTGACAGAAGCTAGAGAGACAGGGGTTGGGAGTCCGGGTGGGAGGAAGGAGGGACGCACAGGCTGGGTCACTGACTGGGACAGATGCAAGGAGGCAGTGTTGAAGCGACAGCTCCTCCACCGGCGGGCGGTCGCGCCCGGGGCTGGGCTCCGTTAAGGATGTAGAGCCCGGGGCGTTGGGCAGTCACGGTGGGACCCCAGGGTAGGCCTCCAGGGTCTGCGGAGTGCCGGTGGAATCCGAGTCTTGCCCGGGGTCCCGCACGCGGGAGGAGAGGCTCAGGCCCAGGCACCCTATGGGTTGTGGGTTGTGTGCCTGACTGTTTGCCTACTTTTCCCCTGTGGTGGTCTCTCCTGGAGGCCGGGGAGAGCGTCGCGCGCGCGCGCAGGTGTGGCGCACCCTTTCTCCGCTGCTTTGGCCAGGCTCTTTTGTGGCTGTGCGCCTGGGGCCGCTGCGGCCTGCCGGCGGGAACCGAGCTTGTAGGGCTCTCCTGGGAGAAGGAAGGGCGCTGGGGGAGGGGCCGCGGTGCCTGCCTGCGGAGACGGAGGCCTCCGTTGGGGTGGGGCGGCTGGGCGTCCCCTCGGCTTGCTGTCCTGGAACAACCAGGCCCTCTGTCTCCGGGCCCGGGTGCAGGCAGTGGGACAATCACCCCTGCGCCAAGGACCCCGAGGTGCCAAGGAGCCGCACTGCCTTGGCAGGAGAAAGCCGCCCTAGGCCGTTTGGAGACCTGCTCCAGCAGGCAGCCCTGGGCTTGGGCTTTGGGGGCGGGGTAGTGGGCGCGGTGAAGGTCTGCGGGTTGACCGCTTGCGCTTGCGGGGGGAAAAAAGAGGCTATAGAAGGGGCTGTGGGGGGCAGACCGGGCCGAGGCGCCTGGCGTGAGGCCGGGTCTGCGAGGCTGTAGGTCTGGGCGGCGGCCCGGACCCCACCCTCCCTCTACCCACCCCCCCCACCCCGCCCCGCCCCGCTGGCCAGGGGTCCTGTGGCGGGGTTGGCGGCTGCAGAGGGTCCAGGGGCATGGCGGCCGCAAAAGGAGTGGCGGGCAAAAGCCTAGAGCACCCGGTATTCCCAGGCGGTCTCCCATCCAAGTACTAACCAGGCCCGACCCTGCTTAGCTTCCGAAATCAGACGACAACCGGCGCATGCAGGGTGGTATGACCATAGACGCTAGGACCGGGCTCCCGGCGCCCAAAGAGCAGTTGCCCGGCCTGCGTGGTGAGCGCGCGCCAGGTTGTCGAGCCGCGCCTGTGGCGAGCCTCTCTGCGCCTGCTGGCTCCTGCAGCGCCGCGCCTCCCGCCTGCTCCCCGCCTCCTCAGGACGCCGCGGGCATGGGCAGCGGGTTACTCTTTGCCCGCAGTGAGGCCCCTTCGCGCCACCCGTGGCTCCACGGGGCCTCTGCCACTTCCCTGGCGGTGACAGAAGCCAGAGAGACAGGGGTTGGGAGTCGGTGGGGGGAGTAAGGAGGGACGCACAGGCTGGGTCATGGACTGGGACAGAGGCACTGAGGCTCTGTTGAAGTGGCAGCACCTCCACCGGAGTGCGGTCGCGCCTGGGGCTGGGCTCCCTTAAGGAGGCAGTGCCCGGGGGATCCCGGGGCAGGCCTCCAGGGTCTGCGGAGTACCAGTGGGGTCCGAGCCCCGCCCGGGTTTCCGCACGCTGGAGGAGAGGCTCAGGCCCAGGCACCCTCCTGCTGTGGGTTGTGTCCCTGCCTGCCTGCCTGCTTTTCCCCTGTGGTGGTCTCTCCTGGAGCCCCGGGGCGGGGGCAACGCCCGCGCGCGCGCAGGTGTGTCGCTCCCTCCATCCCCTGGTTTGTCCGGGCTCTTTTGTGGCTGTGCACCGGGGGCCGCCGCGGATGCCCAACGGGAACCGAGGGCGCAGGGCTCTAGTGGGAGAAGGAAGGTCGCTGGGGGAGGGGCCGCGGTGCCTGGTGCCGGAGACAGAGGCCTCCGGTGGGGTGGGGCGGCTGGGTGTCCCCTCGGCCCGCGGCCCGGGGACACCCAGAGCCTCTGTCCCGGGGCCCGGGTGAAGGCAGAGGGATGGTCACCCCTGTGCTCGGCTTTGAGGTGCCAAGGACCGGCACTGCCTTGGCTGGAGAAAGCCGCCCAAGGCCGGTTGGAGGCTGGCGCCGGCAGGCAGCCCTGGGCTCCGGCTCTGGGGTCAGGCTTAGGGGGCGTGGCGAAGGGCTGTCGGTTGACCGCTTGCGCTTGCGGGAGGGCAGAGGACTACGAAGGGGCTGTTGGTGGCAGACCGGGCCGAGGCGCCTGGCCTGAGGCAGGGGCTGTGAGGCTGTAGGGCCAAGCGGCGGCCCCGACCCCACCTTCCACTAACCCCCCCACCCCGCCGACCCCCGCTGGCCAAGGGTCCTGAGGCAAGTTGGGCGTCTGCATAGGGTCCGGGGGCGTGGCGGCCGCAAAAGGAGTGGCGGGCAAAAGCCTACAGCACCCGGTACTCCCAGGCGGTCTCCCATCCAAGTACTAACCAGGACCGACCCTGCTTAGCTTTCGAGATCAGACGAGATCGGGCACGTTCAGGGTGGTATTGCCTTAGACGCTGGGGCCGGGCTCCCGGCGTTCCAAGAGCAGCCGCCAGACCTGCGTGGTGAGCGCGCGCCAGGTTGTTGGGCCGCGGCGGCAGGGAGCCTCTCCCCCCTGGCCAACTGCAGCAGCGCCGCGCCTCCCGCCTGCTCCCCGCCTCCTCTGGACGCCGTGGGCGTGGGCACCGGGTTACTCCTTGCCCTCAGCGAGGCCCCTTCGCGCCACCCGTGGCTCAACGGAGCCTCTGCCACTTCCCAGGCGGTGACAGAAGCTAGAGAGACAGGGGTTGGGAGTCCGGGTGGGAGGAAGGAGGGACGCACAGGCTGGGTCACTGACTGGGACAGATGCAAGGAGGCAGTGTTGAAGCGACAGCTCCTCCACCGGCGGGCGGTCGCGCCCGGGGCTGGGCTCCGTTAAGGATGTAGAGCCCGGGGCGTTGGGCAGTCACGGTGGGACCCCAGGGTAGGCCTCCAGGGTCTGCGGAGTGCCGGTGGAATCCGAGTCTTGCCCGGGGTCCCGCACGCGGGAGGAGAGGCTCAGGCCCAGGCACCCTATGGGTTGTGGGTTGTGTGCCTGACTGTTTGCCTACTTTTCCCCTGTGGTGGTCTCTCCTGGAGGCCCGGGGAGAGCGTCGCGCACGCGCGCAGGTGTGGCGCACCCTTTCTCCGCTGCTTTGGCCAGGCTCTTTTGTGGCTGTGCGCCTGGGGCCGCTGCGGCCTGCCGGCGGGAACCGAGCTTGTAGGGCTCTCCTGGGAGAAGGAAGGGCGCTGGGGGAGGGGCCGCGGTGCCTGCCTGCGGAGACGGAGGCCTCCGTTGGGGTGGGGCGGCTGGGCGTCCCCTCGGCTTGCTGTCCTGGAACAACCAGGCCCTCTGTCTCCGGGCCCGGGTGCAGGCAGTGGGACAATCACCCCTGCGCCAAGGACCCCGAGGTGCCAAGGAGCCGCACTGCCTTGGCAGGAGAAAGCCGCCCTAGGCCGTTTGGAGACCTGCTCCAGCAGGCAGCCCTGGGCTTGGGCTTTGGGGGCGGGGTAGTGGGCGCGGCGAAGGTCTGCGGGTTGACCGCTTGCGCTTGCGGGGGGAAAAAAGAGGCTATAGAAGGGGCTGTGGGGGGCAGACCGGGCCGAGGCGCCTGGCGTGAGGCCGGGTCTGCGAGGCTGTAGGTCTGGGCGGCGGCCCGGACCCCACCCTCCCTCTACCCACCCCCCCCACCCCGCCCCGCCCCGCTGGCCAGGGGTCCTGTGGCGGGGTTGGCGGCTGCAGAGGGTCCAGGGGCATGGCGGCCGCAAAAGGAGTGGCGGGCAAAAGCCTAGAGCACCCGGTATTCCCAGGCGGTCTCCCATCCAAGTACTAACCAGGCCCGACCCTGCTTAGCATCCGAGATCAGACGAGATCCGGCGCGTGCACGGTGGTATAGCCTTAGACACTGGGACCGGGCTCCCGACGCCCCAAGAGATTTTGCCCGGCCTGCGTGGTGAGCGCGCGCCAGGTTGTCGGGCCGCGCCTGCGGCGAACCTCTCTGCGCCTGCCGGCTCCAGCAGCGCCGCGCCTCCCGCCTGCTCCCGCCTCCTCTGGTCGCCGCGGGTGTGGGCACCGGGTTACTCCTTGCCCTCATCGAGGCCCCTTCGCGCCACCCTTGGCTCCACGGGGCCTCTGCCACTTCCCTGGCGGTGACAGAAGCCAGAGAGACAGGGGTTGGGAGTTGGGGTGGGAGGAAGGAGGGACGCACAGGCTGGGTCACGGACTGGGACGGACGCAAGGAGGCTGTGTTGAAGTGGCAGCTCCTCCACTAGAGTGCGGTCGCGTCCGGGGCTGGGCTCCCTTAAGGAGGCAGTGCCCGGGGGATCCCGGGGCAGGCCTCCAGGGTCTGTGGAGTGCTGGTGATTTCCGAGCCCCGCCCGGGGTCCCGCACGCGAAAGGAGGGGCTCAGGCACAGGCACCCTCCTGCTGTGGGTTGTGTGCCTGCCTGCCTGCCTGCTTTTCCCCTGTGGTGGTCTCTCCTGGATCCCCGGGGCGGGGGCAACGCCCGCGGGTGCGCAGGTGTGTTGCTCCCTCCCTCCACTGGTTTGTCCGGGCTCTTTTGTGGCTGTGCACCAGGGCCGCCGCAGATGGCCGGCGGGAACCGAGGGTGCAGGGCTCTAGTGGGAGAAGGAAAAGCGCTAGTGGAGGGGCCGCGGTGCCTTCCGGGGGAGACGAAGGCCTCCGGTGGGGTGGGGCGGCTGGGCGTCCCCTCGGCCCGCGGCCCGGCGACTCCCGGAGCCTCTGTCCCGGGGCCCGGGTGAAGGCAGAGGGATGGTCGCCCCTGTGCTCGGCTTTGAGGTGGCAAGGACCGGCACTGCCTTGGCTGGAGAAAGCCGCCCAAGGCCGGTTGGAGGCTGGCGCCTGCAGGCAACCCTGGGCTCCGGCTCTGGGTTCAGGCTTAGGGGGCGTGGCAAACGGCTGCCGATTGAACGCTTGCGCTTGCGGGAGGGAAGAGGACTAAGAAGGGGCTGTGGGTGGCAGACCGGGCCGAGGCGCCTGGCCTGAGGTTGGGGCTGCGAGGCTGAGGGCCAAGCGGCGGCCCCGACCCCACCTTCCACTACCCCATCCACCCCGCCGACCCCCGCTGACCAAGGGTCCTGAGGCAAGGTGGGCGTGTGCAGAGGGTCGGGGAGCGTGGCGGCCGCAAAAGGAGTGGCGGGCAAAAGCCTACAGCACCCGGTATTCACAGGCGGTCTCCCATCCAAGTACTAACCAGGCCCGACCCTGCTTAGCTTCCAGATCAGACGATATCGGGCGCTTTCAGGGTGGTATGGCCGTAGACGCTGGGGCCGGCCTCCCGGCGCCCCAAGAGCAGCCGCCGGCCTGCGTGGTGAACGCGCGCCAGGTTGTTGGGCCGCGGCGGCGGCGAGCCTCTCCCCCCTGGCCGGCTCCAGCAGCGCCGCGCCACCCGCCTGTTCCCAGCCTCCTCTGGACGCCGCGGGCGTGGGCACCGGGTTACTCCTTACCCGCAGCAAGGCCCCTTCGCGCCAACCGTGGCTCCACGGGGCCTCTGCCACTTCCCTGGCTGTGACAGAAGCCAGAGAGACAGGGGTAGAAAGTCTGGGAAGAAAAGAGGAAGGAGGGACGCACAGGCTGGGTCACGGACTGGGAGAGACGCACGGAGGCTGTGTTGAAGTGGCAGTTCTTCCACCAGTGTCCGGTCGTGCCCGGGGCTGGGCTCCGTTAAGGAGGCAGTGCCCGGGGGTTCCCGGGGAAGGCCTCCAGGGTCTGCGGAGTGCCGGTGGCGTCCGAGCCCCGCCCGGGGTCCCGCACACGGGAAAAGGGGCTCAGGCCCAGGCACCCTCCTGCTGTGGGTTGTGTGCCTGCCTGCCTGCCTGCTTTTCCCCTGTGGTGGTCTCTACTGGAGCCCCGGGGCGGGGTCAACGCACGCGCGCGCGCAGGTGTGTTGCTCCCTCCCTCCACTGGTTTGTCAGGGCTCTTTTGTGGCTGTGCCCCGAGGGCCGCCGGGGACGGCCTGCGGTAACCGAGGGCGCAGGGCTCTAGTGGGAGAAGGAAGGGCGCTGGGGGAGGGGCCGCGGTGCCTGCCAGCAGAGACGGAGGCCTCCGGTGGGGTGGGGCGGCTGGGCGTCCCCTCGGCCCGCGGCCCGGCGACTCCCGGAGTCTCTGTCTTGGGGCCCGGGTGAAGGCAGAGGGATGGTCACCCCTGTGCTCGGCTTTGAGGTGCCAAAGACCGGCACTGCCTTGGCTGGAGAAAGCCGCCCAAGGCCGGTTGGAGGCTGGCGCCTGCAGGCAACCCTGGGCTCCAGCTCTGGGTTCAGGCTTAGGGGGCGTGGCGAAGGGCTGCCGATTGACCGCTTGTGCTTGCGGGAGGGAAGAGGACTAAGAAGGGGCTGTGGGTGGCAGACCGGACCTAGGCGCCTGGATTGAGGCCGGGGCTGCGAGGCTGTAGGGCCAAGCGGCGGCCACGACCCCACCTTCCACTACCTCCCCCACCCCGCCGACCCCCGCTGGCCAAGGGTCCTGAGGCACGGTGGGCGTGTGCAGAGGGTCCGGGGGCGTGGCGGCCGCAAAAGGAGTGGCGGGCAAAAGCCTAAGGCACCCGGTATTCCCAGGCGGTCTCCCATCCAAATACTAACCAGGCCCGACCCTGCTTAGCTTCCAGATCAGACGAGATTGGGCGCTTTCAGGGTGGTATGGTCGTAGATGCTGCGGCCGGGCTTTCGGCGCCCCAAGAGCAGCCGCCCTGCCTGCGTGGTGAGCGCGCGCCAGGTTGTTAGGCCTGGGCGGCGGCGAGCCTCTCCCTTCTGGCCGGCTCCAGCAGCGCAGCACCTCCCGCCTGTTCCCCGCCTCCTCTGGACGCCGCTGGCGTGGGCACCGGGTTACTCCTTGCCCGCAGCAAGGCCCCTTCGCGCCACCCGTGGCTCCACGGGGCCTCTGCCACTTCCCTGGCTGTGACAGAAGCCAGAGAGACAGGGGTAGAAAGTCTGGAAAGAAAAGAGGAAGGAGGGACGCACAGGCTGGGTCACGGACTGGGAGAGACGCACGGAGGCTGTGTTGAAGTGGCAGTTCTTCCACCAGAGTGCGGTCGTGCCCGGGGCTGGGCTCCGTTAAGGAGGCAGTGCCCGGGGGTTCCCGGGGAAGGCCTCCAGGGTCTGCGGAGTGCCGGTGGCGTCCGAGCCCCGCCCGGGGTCCCGCACACGGGAGGAGGGGCTCAGGCCCAGGCACCCTCCTGCTGTGGGTTGTGTGCCTGCCTGCCTGCCTGCTTTTCCCCTGTGGTGGTCTCTCCTGGAGCCCCGGGGTGGGGACAACGCCCGCGCGCGCGCAGGTGGGTTGCTCCCTCCCTCCACTGGTTTGTCCAGGCTCTTTTGTGGCTGTGCGCTGGGGGCCGCCGCAGCCGGCCAGCGGGAACCGAGGGCGCAGGGCTCTAGTGGGAGAAGGAAGGGCGCTGGGGGAGGGGCCGCGGTGCCTGCCGGCAGAGACGGAGGCCTCCGGTGGGGTGGGGCGGCTGGGCGTCCCCTCGGCCCGCGGCCCGGCGACTCCCGGAGCCTCTTTCCCGGGGCCCGGGTGAAGGCAGAGGGATGGTCACCCCTGTGCTCCGCTTTGAGGTGCCAAAGACCGGCACTGCCTTGGCTGGAGAAAGCCGCCCAAGGCCGGTTGGAGGCTGGCGCCTGCAGGCAACCCTGGGCTCCAGATCTGGGTTCAGGCTTAGGGGGCGTGGCGAAGGGCTGCCGATTGACCGCTTGCGCTTGCGGGAGGGAAGTGGACTAAGAAGGGGCTGTGGGTGGCAGACCGGGCCGAGGCGCCTGGCCTGAGGCCGGGGCTGCGAGGCTGTAAGGCCAAGCGGTGGCCCCGACATCACCTTCCACTAGTTCCCCCACCCCGTCGACCCCCGCTGGCCAAGGGTCCTGAGGCAAAGTGGGCGTGGGCAGAGGGTCCGGGGGCGTGGCGGCCGCAAAGGGAGTGACGGGCAAAAGCCTACAGCACCCGGTATTCCCAGGCGGTCTCCCATCCAAGTACTAACCAGGCCCGACCCTGCTTAGCTTCCAGATCAGACGAGATCGGGCGCTTTCAGGGTGGTATGGCCGTAGACGCTGGGGCCGGCCTCCCGGCGCCCCAAGAGCAGCCGCCGGCCTGCGTGGTGAACGCGCGCCAGGTTGTTGGGCCGCGGCGGCGGCGAGCCTCTCCCCCATGGTCGGCTCCAGCAGCGCCACACATCCCGCCTGTCCCCGCCTCCTCTGGACGCCGCTGGCGTGGGCACCGGGTTACTCTTTGCCCGCAGCAAGGCCCCTTCGCGCCACCCGTGGCTCAACGGTTCCTTTGCCTCTTCCCTGGCGGTGACAGAAGCTAGAGAGACAGGGGTTGGGAATCCGGGAAGAGAAGAGGAAGGAGGGACGCACAGGCTGGGTCACGGACTGGGACAGACGCACGGAGGCTGTGTTGAAGTGGCAGTTCTTCCACCAGAGTGCGGTCGTGCCCGGGGCTGGGCTCCGTTAAGGAGGCAGTGCCCGGGGGTTCCCGGGAAAGTCCTCCAGCGTCTGCGGAGTGCCCGTGGCGTCCGAGCCCCGCCCGGGGACCCGCACGCGGGAGGAGGGGCTCAGGCCCAGGCACCCTCCTGCTGTGGGTTGTGTGCCTGCCTGCCTGCCTGCTTTTCCCATGTGGTGGTCTCTCCTGGAGCCCCGGGGCGGGGGCAACGCCCGCGCGCGCGCAGGTGGGTTGCTCCCTAACTCCACTGGTTTGTCCGGGCTCTTTTGTGGTTGTGCGCCGGGGGCCGCCGCGGACGGCCGGCGGGAACCGAGGGTGCAGGGCTCTAGTAAGAGAAGGAAGGGCGCTGGGGGACGGGCCGCGGTGCCTGCCGGCGGAGACGGAGGCCTCCGGTGGGGTGGGGCGGCTGGGTGTCCCCTCGTCCCGCGGCCCTGGGACTCACGGAGCCTCTGTTCCGGGGCCGGGGTGAAGGCAGAGGGATGGTCACCCCTGTGCTCGGCTTTGAGGTGCCAAGGACCGGCACTGCCTTGGCTGGAGAAAGCCGCCCAAGGCCGGTTGGAGTCCGGCGCGGGCAGGCATCCCTGGGCTTGGGCTTTGGGAGCGGCGTAGGGGGCGCAGCGAAGGGCTGCCGGTTGACCGCTTGCACTTGCGGGTGGGAAGAGGACTAAGGAGGGGCTGTGGGGGGCAGACCGGGCCGAGGCGCCTGGCGCGAGGCCGGGGCTGCGAGGCTGTAGGTCCGGAGGCGTCCCCAACCCCACCCTCCCACTACCTCCCCACCCCACCGACCCCCGCCGGCCAAGGGTCCTGAGGCAAGGTGGGCGTCTGCAGAGGGTCCGGGGGCGTGGCGGCCGCAAAGGGAGTGGCGGGCAAAAGCTTACAGCACCCGGTATTCCCAGGCGGTTTCCCAATCAAGTACTAACCAGGCCCGAATCTGCTTAGCTTCCAGATCAGACGAGATGGGGCGCTTTCAGGGTGGTATGGCCGTAGACGCTGGGACCGGCCTCCCGGCGCCCCAAGAGCAGCCGCCCGGCCTGCGTGGTGAGCGCGAGCCAGGTTGTTGGGCCGCGGCGGCGGCGAGCCTCTCCCCCCTGGCCGGCTCCAGCAGCGCTGCGCCTCCCGCCTGTTCCCCGCCTCCTCTGGACGCCGCGGGCGTGGGCACCGGGTTACTCCTTGCCCGCAGCAAGGCCCCTTCGCGCCACCCGTGGTTCCACGGGGCCTCTGCCACTTCCCTGGCGGTGACAGAAGCCAGAGAGACAGGGGTAGAAAGTCTGGAAAGAAAAGAGGAAGGAGGGACGCACAGGCTGGGTCACGGACTGGGAGAGACGCACGGAGGCTGTGTTGAAGTGGCAGTTCTTCCACCAGAGTGCGGTCGTGCACGGGGCTGGGCTCCGTTAAGGAGGCAGTGCCCGGGGGTTCCCGGGGAAGGCCTCCAGGGTCTGCGGAGTGCCGGTGGCGTCCGAGCCCCGCCTGGGGTCCCGCACACGGGAGGAGGGGCTCAGGCCCAGGCACCCTCCTGCTGTGGGTTGTGTGCCTGCCTGCCTGCCTGCTTTTCCCCTGTGGTGGTCTCTCCTGGAGCCCCGGGGTGGGGACAACGCCCGCGCGCGCGCAGGTGGGTTGCTCCCTCCCTCCACTGGTTTGTCCGGGCTCTTTTGTGGCTGTGCGCTGGGGGCCGCCGCAGCCGGCCAGCGGGAACCGAGGGCGCAGGGCTCTAGTGGGAGAAGGAAGGGCGCTGGGGGAGGGGCCGCGGTGCCTGCCGGCAGAGACGGAGGCCTCCGGTGGGGTGGGGCGGCTGGTCGTCCCCTCGGCCCGCGGCCCGGCGACTCCCGGAGCCTCTTTCCCGGGGCCCGGGTGAAGGCAGAGGGATGGTCACCCCTGTGCTCCGCTTTGAGGTGCCAAAGACCGGCACTGCCTTGGCTGGAGAAAGCCGCCCAAGGCCGGTTGGAGGCTGGCGCCTGCAGGCAACCCTGGGCTCCAGCTCTGGGTTCAGGCTTAGGGGGCGTGGCGAAGGGCTGCCGATTGACCGCTTGCGCTTGCGGGAGGGAAGTGGACTAAAAAGGGGCTGTGGGTGGCAGACCGGGCCGAGGCGCCTGGCCTGAGGCCGGGGCTGCGAGGCTGTAAGGCCAAGCGGCGGCCCCGACATCACCTTCCACTAGTTCCCCCACCCCGTCGACCCCCGCTGGCCAAGGGTCCTGAGGCAAAGTGGGCGTGGGCAGAGGGTCCGGGGGCGTGGCGGCCGCAAAAGGAGTGACGGGCAAAAGCCTACAGCACCCGGTATTCCCAGGCGGTCTCCCATCTAAGTACTAACCAGGCCCGACCCTGCTTAGCTTCCAGATCAGACGAGATCGGGCGCTTTAAGGGTGGTATGGCCGTAGACGCTGGGGCCGGCCTCCCGGCGCCCCAAGAGCAGCCGCCGGCCTGCGTGGTGAACGCGCGCCAGGTTGTTGGGCCGCGGCGGCGGCGAGCCTCTCCCCCATGGTCGGCTCCAGCAGCGCCACACATCCCGCCTGTCCCCGCCTCCTCTGGACGCCGCTGGCGTGGGCACCGGGTTACTCTTTGCCCGCAGCAAGGCCCCTTCGCGCCACCCGTGGCTCAACGGTTCCTTTGCCTCTTCCCTGGCGGTGACAGAAGCTAGAGAGACAGGGGTTGGGAGTCCGGGAAGAGAAGAGGAAGGAGGGACGCACAGGCTGGGTCATGGACTGGGACAGACGCACGGAGGCTGTGTTGAAGTGGCAGTTCTTCCACCAGAGTGCGGTCGTGCCCGGGGCTGGGCTCCGTTAAGGAGGCAGTGCCCGGGGGTTCCCGGGAAAGGCCTCCAGCGTCTGCGGAGTGCCCGTGGCGTCCGAGCCCCGCCCGGGGACCCGCACGCGGGAGGAGGGGCTCAGGCCCAGGCACCCTCCTGCTGTGGGTTGTGCGCCTGCCTGCCTGCCTGCTTTTCCCATGTGGTGGTCTCTCCTGGAGCCCCGGGGCGGGGGCAACGCCCGCGCGCGCGCAGGTGGGTTGCTCCCTAACTCCACTGGTTTGTCCGGGCTCTTTTGTGGCTGTGCGCCGGGGGCCGCCGCGGACGGCCGGCGGGAACCGAGGGTGCAGGGCTCTAGTAAGAGAAGGAAGGGCGCTGGGGGACGGGCCGCGGTGCCTGCCGGCGGAGACGGAGGCCTCCGGTGGGGTGGGGCGGCTGGGTGTCCCCTCGTCCCGCGGCCCTGGGACTCACGGAGCCTCTGTTCCGGGGCCGGGGTGAAGGCAGAGGGATGGTCACCCCTGTGCTCGGCTTTGAGGTGCGAAGGACCGGCACTGCCTTGGCTGGAGAAAGCCGCCCAAGGCCGGTTGGAGTCCGGCGCGGGCAGGCATCCCTGGGCTTGGGCTTTGGGAGCGGCGTAGGGGGCGCAGCGAAGGGCTGCCGGTTGACCGCTTGCACTTGCGGGTGGGAAGAGGACTAAGGAGGGGCTGTGGGGGGCAGACCGGGCCGAGGCGCCTGGCGCGAGGCCGGGGCTGCGAGGCTGTAGGTCCGGAGGCGTCCCCAACCCCACCCTCCCACTACCTCCCCACCCCACCGACCCCCGCCGGCCAAGGGTCCTGAGGCAAGGTGGGCGTCTGCAGAGGGTCCGGGGGCGTGGCGGCCGCAAAGGGAGTGGCGGGCAAAAGCTTACAGCACCCGGTATTCCCAGGCGGTTTCCCAATCAAGTACTAACCAGGCCCGAATCTGCTTAGCTTCCAGATCAGACGAGATGGGGCGCTTTCAGGGTGGTATGGCCGTAGACGCTGGGACCGGCCTCCCGGCGCCCCAAGAGCAGCCGCCCGGCCTGCGTGGTGAGCGCGAGCCAGGTTGTTGGGCCGCGGCGGCGGCGAGCCTCTCCCCCCTGGCCGGCTCCAGCAGCGCTGCGCCTCCCGCCTGTTCCCCGCCTCCTCTGGACGCCGCGGGCGTGGGCACCGGGTTACTCCTTGCCCGCAGCAAGGCCCCTTCGCGCCACCCGTGGCTCCACGGGGCCTCTGCCACTTCCCTGGCGGTGACAGAAGCCAGAGAGACAGGGGTTGAGAGTCCGGGAAGAGAAGAGGAAGGAGGGACGCACAGGCTGGGTCACGGTCTGGGACAGACGCACGGAGGCTGTGTTGAAGTGGCAGTTCTTCCACCAGAGTGCGGTCGTGCCCGGGGCTGGGCTCCGTTATGGAGGCAGTGCCAGGGGGTTCCGGGGGGAGGCCTCCAGGGTCTGCGGAGTGCCGGTGGGGTCCGACCCCGCCCGGGGTCCCGCACGCGAAAGGAGGGGCTCAGGCCCAGGCACCCTCCTGCTGTGGGTTGTGTGCCTGCCTGCCTGCCTGCTTTTCCCCTGTGGTGGTCTCTCCTGGAGCCCCGGGGCGGGGGCATCGCCCGCGGGCGCGCAGGTTTGTTGCTCCCTCCCTCCACTGGTTTGTCCGGGCTCTTTTGTGGCTGTGCACCAGGGCTGCCGCGGACGGCTGGCGGGAACCGAGGGTGCAGGGCTCTAGTGGGAGAAGGAAGGGCGCTGGGGGAGGGGCCGCGGTGCCTGCCGACGGAGACGGAGGCCTCCGGTGGGTTGGGGCGGCTGGGCGTCCCCTTGGTCCGTTGCCCGGGGACTCCCGGAGCCTCTGTCCCGGGGCCCGGGTGAAGGCAGTGGGATGGTCACCCCTGTGCTCGGCTTTGAGGTGCCAAGGACCGGCACAGCCTAGGCTGGAGAAAGCCGCCCAAGGCCGGTTGGAGGCTGGCGCCAGCAGGTAACCCTGGGCTCCGGCTCTGGGTTCAGGCTTTGGAGGCGTGGTGAAGGGTTGCCGGTTGACCGCTTGCGCTTGCGGGAGGGAAGTGGACAAAGAAGGGGCTGTGGGTGGCAGACCGGGCCGAGGCGCCTGGCCTGAGGCCGGGGCTGCGAGGCTGTAGGGCCAAGCGGCGGCCCCGACCCCACCTTCCACTACCTCCCCACCCCACCGACCCCCGCCGGCCAAGGGTCCTGAGGCAAGGTGGGCGTCTGCAGAGGGTCCGGGGGCGTGGCGGCCGCAAAGGGAGTGGCGGGCAAAAGCCTACAGCACCCGGTATTCCCAGGCGGTTTCCCATCCAAGTACTAACCAGGCCCGAATCTGCTTAGCTTCCAGATCAGACGAGATGGGGCGCTTTCAGGGTGGTATGGCCGTAGACGCTGGGGCCGGCCTCCCGGCGCCCCAAGAGCAGCCGCCCGGCCTGCGTGGTGAGCGCGAGCCAGGTTGTTGGGCCGCGGCGGCGGCGAGCCTCTCCCCCCTGGCCGGCTCCAGCAGCGCTGCGCCTCCCGCCTGTTCCCCGCCTCCTCTGGACGCCGTGGGCGTGGGCACCGGGTTACTCCTTGCCCGCAGCAAGGCCCCTTCGCGCCACCCGTGGCTCCACGGGGCCTCTGCCACTTCCCTGGCGGTGACAGAAGCCAGAGAGACAGGGGTTGGGAGTCCGGGAAGAGAAGAGGAAGGAGGGACGCACAGGCTGGGTCACGGTCTGGGACAGACGCACGGAGGCTGTGTTGAAGTGGCAGTTCTTCCACCAGAGTGCGGTCGTGCCCGGGGCTGGGCTCCGTTATGGAGGCAGTGCCAGGGGGTTCCGGGGGAAGGCCTCCAGGGTCTGCGGAGTGCCGGTGGGGTCCGAGCCCCGCCCGGGGTCTCGCACGCGAAAGGAGGGGCTCAGGCCCAGGCACCCTCCTGCTGTGGGTTGTGTGCCTGCCTGCCTGCCTGCTTTTCCCCTGTGGTGGTCTCTCCTGGAGCCCCGGGGCGGGGGCAACGCCCGCGGGCGCGCAGGTGTGTTGCTCCCTCCCTCCACTGGTTTGTCCGGGCTCTTTTGTGGCTGTGCACCGGGGCCGCCGCGGACGGCCGGCGGGAACCTTGGGAGCAGGGCTCTAGTGGGAGAAGGAAGGGCGCTCGGGGAGGGGCCGCGGTGCCTGCCGGTGGAGACGGAGGCCTCCGGTGGGGTGGGGCGGCTGGGCGTCCCCTTGGCCCGCGGCCCGGGGACTCCCGGAGCCTCTGTCCCGGGGCCCGGGTGAAGGCAGAGGGATGTCACCCCTGTGCTCGGCTTTGAGGTGCCAAGGACCGGCACTGCCTTGGCTGGAGAAAGCCGCCCAAGGCCGGTTGGAGGCTGGCGCCTGCAGGCAACCCTGGGCTTTGGCTCTGGGTTCAGGCTTAGGGGGCGTGGCGAAGGGATGCCGATTGACCGCTTGCGCTTGCGGGAGGGAATAGGACTAAGAAGGGGCTGTGGGTGGCAGACCGGGCCGAGGCGCCTGGCCTGAGGCCGGGGCTGCGAGGCTGTAGGGCCAAGCGGCGGCCCCGACCTCACCTTCCACTAGCCCCCCCACCCCGCCGAACCCCGCTGGCCAAGGGTCCTGATGCAAAGTGGGCGTGTGCATATGGTCCGGGGGCGTGGCGGCCGCAAAAGGAGTGGCGGGCAAAAGCCTACAGCACCCGGTATTCCCAGGCCGTCTCCCATCCAAGTACTAACCAGGCCCGACCCTGCTTAGCTTCCAGATCAGACGAGATCGGGCGCTTTCAGGGTGGTATGGCCGTAGACGCTGGGGCCGGCCTCCCGGCGCCCCAAGAGCAGCCGCCCGGCCTGCGTGGTGAGCGCGCGCCGGATTGTTGGCCAGCGGCGGCGAGCCTCTCCCCCCTGGCCGGCTCCAGCAGCGCCGCGCCTCCCGCCTGTTCCCCGCCTTTTCTAGACGCCGCTGGCGTGGGCACCGGGTTACTCCTTGCCCGCTTCAAGGCCCCTTCGCGCCACCCGTGGCTCAACGGGCCCTTTACCTCTTCCCTGGCGGTGAAAGAAGCTAGAGAGACAGGGGTTGGGAGTCCGGGAAGAGAAGAGGAAGGAGGGACGCACAGGCTGGGTCACGGACTGGGACAGAGGCACGGATGCTGTGTTGAAGTGGCAGTTCTTCCACCAGAGTGCGGTCGAGCCCGGGGCTGGGCTTCGTTAAGGAGGCAGTGCCCGGGGGATCCCGGGGAAAGCCTCCAAAGTCTGCGGAGTGCCGGTGGGGTTCGAGCCCCGCCCAGTGTCCCTCACGCGGGAGGAGGGGCTAAGGCCCAGGCACCCTCCTGCTGTGGGTTGTGTGCCTGCCTGCCTGCCTGCTTTTCCCCTGTGGTGGTCTTTCCTGGAGCGTCGGGGCGGGGGCAACGCCCGCGGGCGCGCAGGTGTGTTGCTCCCTCCCTCCACTGGTTTGTCCGGGCTCTTTTGTGGCTGTGCACCGGGGCCGCCGCGGACGGCCGGCGGGAACCGAGGGTGCAGGGCTCTAGTGGGAGAAGGAAGGGCGCTGGGGGAGGGGCCGCGGTGCCTGCCGGCGGAGACGGAGGCCTCCGGTGGGTTGGGGCGGCTGGGCGTCCCCTCGGCCCGTTGCCCGGGGACTCCCGGAGCCTCTGTCCCGGGGCCCGGGTGAAGGCAGTGGGATGGTCACCCCTGTGCTCGGCTTTGAGGTGCCAAGGACCGGCACAGCCTTGGCTGGAGAAAGCCGCCCAAGGCCGGTTGGAGGCTGGCGCCAGCAGGTAACCCTGGGCTTTGGCTCTGGATTCAGGCTTTGGAGGCATGGTGAAGGGTTGCCGGTTGACCGCTTGCGCTTGCGGGAGGGAAGTGGACAAAGAAGGGGCTGTGGGTGGCAGACCGGGCCGAGGCGCCTGGCCTGAGGCCGGGGCTGCGAGGCTGTAGGGCCAAGCGGCGGCCCCGACCCCACCTTCCACTACCTCCCCACCCCACCGACCCCCGCCGGCCAAGGGTCCTGAGGCAAGGTGGGCGTCTGCATAGGGTCCGGGGGCGTGGCGGCCGCAAAGGGAGTGGCGGGCAAAAGCCTACAGCACCCGGTATTCCCAGGCGGTCTCCCATCCAAGTACTAACCAGGCCCGACCCTGCTTAGCTTCCAGATCAGAGGAGATCGGGCGCTTTCAGGGTGGTATAGCCGTAGACGCTGCGGCCGGGCTCCCGGCGCCCCAAGAGCAGCCGCCCGGCCTGCGTGGTGAGCGCGAGCCAGGTTGTTGGGCCGCGGCGGCGGCGAGCCTCTCCCCCCTGGCCGGCTCCAGCAGCGCTGCGCCTCCCGCCTGTTCCCCGCCTCCTCTGGACGCCGTGGGAGTGGGCACCGGGTTACTCCTTGCCGGCAGCAAGGCCCCTTCGCGCCACCCGTGGCTCCACGGGGCCTCTGCCACTTCCCTGGCGGTGACAGAAGCCAGAGAGACAGGGGTTGGGAGTCCGGGAAGAGAAGAGGAAGGAGGGACGCACAGGCTGGGTCACGGACTGGGACAGAGGCACGGAGGCTGTGTTGAAGTGGCAGTTCTTCCACCAGAGTGCGGTCGTGCCCGGGGCTGGGCTCCGTTATGGAGGCAGTGCCAGGGGGTTCCGGGGGACGGCCTCCAGGGTCTGCGGAGTGCCGGTGGGGTCCGAGCCCCGCCCGGGGTCCCGCACGCGAAAGGAGGGGCTCAGGCCCAGGCACCCTCCTGCTGTGGGTTGTGTGCCTGCCTGCCTGCCTGCTTTTCCCCTGTGGTGGTCTCTCCTGGAGCCCCGGGGCGGGGTCAACGCCGCACGCGCGCAGGTGTGTTGCTCCCTCCCTCCACTGGTTTGTCCGGGCTCTTTTGTGGCTGTGCACCGGGGCCGCCGCGGACGGCCGGCGGGAACCGAGGGTGCAGGGCTCTAGTGGGAGAAGGAAGGGCGCTGGGGGAGGGGCCGCGGTGCCTTCCGGCGGAGACGGAGGCCTCCGGTGGGTTGGGGCGGCTGGGCGTCCCCTCGGCCCGTTGCCCGGGGACTCCCGGAGCCTCTGTCCCGGGGCCCGGGTGAAGGCAGTGGGATGGTCACCCCTGTGCTCGGCTTTGAGGTGCCAAGGACCGGCAAAGCCTGGGCTGGAGAAAGCCGCCCAAGGCCGGTTGGAGGCTGGCGCCAGCAGGTAACCCTGGGCTCCGGCTCTGGGTTCAGGCTTTGGAGGCGTGGTGAAGGGTTGCCGGTTGACCGCTTGCGCTTGCGGGAGGGAAGTGGACAAAGAAGGGGCTGTGGGTGGCAGACCGGGCCGAGGCGCCTGGCCTGAGGCCGGGGCTGCGAGGCTGTAGGGCCAAGCGGCGGCCCCGACCCCACCTTCCACTACCTCCCCACCCCACCGACCCCCGCCGGCCAAGGGTCCTGAGGCAAGGTGGGCGTCTGCAGAGGGTCCGGGGGCGTGGCGGCCGCAAAGGGAGTGGCGGGCAAAAGCCTACAGCACCCGGTATTCCCAGGCTGTTTCCCATCCAAGTACTAACCAGGCCCGAATCTGCTTAGCTTCCAGATCAGACGAGATGGGGCGCTTTCACGGTGGTATGGCCGTAGACGCTGGGGCCGGCCTCCCGGCACCCCAAGAGCAGCCGCCCGGCCTGCGTGGTGAGCGCGAGCCAGGTTGTTGGGCCGCGGCGGCGGCGAGCCTCTCCCCCCTGGCCGGCTCCAGCAGCGCTGCGCCTCTCGCCTGTTCCCCGCCTCCTCTGGACGCCGCGGGCGTGGGTACCGGGTTACTCCTTGCCCGCAGCAAGGCCCCTTCGCGCCACCCGTGGCTCCACGGGGCCTCTGCCACTTCCCTGGCGGTGACAGAAGCCAGAGAGACAGGGGTTGGGAGTCCGGGAAGAGAAGAGGAAGGAGGGACGCACAGGCTGGGTCACGGACTGGGACAGACGCACGGAGGCTGTGTTGAAGTGGCAGTTCTTCCACCAGAGTGCGGTCGTGCCCGGGGCTGGGCTCCGTTATGGAGGCAGTGCCAGGGGGTTCCGGGGGAAGGCCTCCAGAATCTGCGGAGTGCAGGTGGGGTCCGAGCCCCGCCCGGGGTCCCGCACGCGAAAGGAGGGGCTCAGGCCCAGGCACCCTCCTGCTGTGGGTTGTGTGCCTGCCTGCCTGCCTGCTTTTCCCCTGTGGTGGTCTCTCCTGGAGCCCCGGGGCGGGGGCAAAGCCCGCGGGCGCGCAGGTGTGTTGCTCCCTCCCTCCACTGGTTGGTCCTGGCTCTTTTGTGGCTGTGCACCAGGGCTGCTGCGGACGGCCGGCGGGAACCGAGGGTGCAGGGCTCTAGTGGGAGAAGGAAAGGCGCTTGGGGAGGGGCCGCGGTGCCTGCCGGCGGAGACGGAGGCCTCCGGTGGGTTGGGGCGGCTGGGCGTCCCCTCGGCCCGTTGCCGGGGGACTCCCGGAGCCTCTGTCCCGGGGCCCTGGTGAAGGCAGAGGGATGGTCACCCCTGTGCTCGGCTTTGAGGTGCCAAGGACCGGCACTGCCTTGGCTGGAGAAAGCCGCCCAAGGCCGGTTGGAGGCTGGCGCCTGCAGGCAACCCTGGGCTTTGGCTCTGGGTTCAGGCTTAGGGGGCGTGGCGAAGGGCTGCCGATTGACCGCTTGCGGTTGCGGGAGGGAAGAGGACTAAGAAGGGGCTGTGGGTGGCAGACCGGGCCGAGGCGCCTGGCCTGAGGCCGGGGCTGCGAGGCTGTAGGGCCAAGCGGCGGCCCCTACCCCACCTTCCACTAGCCCCCCCACCCCGCCGACCCCCGCTGGCCAAGGGTCCTGAGGCAAAGTGGGCGTGTGCAGAGGGTCCGGGGGCGTGGCGGCCGCAAAACGAGTGGCGGGCAAAAGCCTACAGCACCCGGTATTCCCAGGCGGACTCCCATCCAAGTACTAACCAGGCCCGAATCTGCTTAGCTTCCAGATCAGACGAGATGGGGCGCTTTCACGGTGGTATGGCCGTAGACGCTGGGGCCGGCCTCCCGGCACCCCAAGAGCAGCCGCCCGGCCTGCGTGGTGAGCGCGAGCCAGGTTGTTGGGCCGCGGCGGCGGCGAGCCTCTCCCCCCTGGCCGGCTCCAGCAGCGCTGCGCCTCTCGCCTGTTCCCCGCCTCCTCTGGACGCCGCGGGCGTGGGCACCGGGTTACTCCTTGCCCGCAGCAAGGCCCCTTCGCGCCACCCGTGGCTCCACGGGGCCTCTGCCACTTCCCTGGCGGTGACAGAAGCCAGAGAGACAGGGGTTGGGAGTCCGGGAAGAGAAGAGGAAGGAGGGACGCACAGGCTGGGTCACGGACTGGGACAGACGCACGGAGGCTGTGTTGAAGTGGCAGTTCTTCCACCAGAGTGCGGTCGTGCCCGGGGCTGGACTCCGTTATGGAGGCAGTGCCAGGCGGTTCCGGGGGAAGGCCTCCAGAATCTGCGGAGTGCAGGTGGGGTCCGAGCCCCGCCCGGGGTCCCGCACGCGAAAGGAGGGGCTCAGGCCCAGGCACCCTCCTGCTGTGGGTTGTGTGCCTGCCTGCCTGCCTGCTTTTCCCCTGTGGTGGTCTCTCCTGGAGCCCCGGGGCGGGGGCAAAGCCCGCGGGCGCACAGGTGTGTTGCTCCCTCCCTCCACTGGTTGGTCCTGGCTCTTTTGTGGCTGTGCACCAGGGCCGCTGCAGACGGTCGGCGGGAACCGAGGGTGCAGGGCTCTAGTGGGAGAAGGAAGGGCGCTGGGGGAGGGGCCGCGGTGCCTGCCGGCGGAGACGGAGGCCTCCGGTGGGTTGGGGCGGCTGGGCGTCCCCTCGGCCCGTTGCCAGGGGACTGCCGGAGCCTCTGTCCCGGGGCCCGGGTGAAGGCAGTGGGATGGTCACCCCTGTGCTCGGCTTTGAGGTGCCAAGGACCGGCACAGCCTTGGCTGGAGAAAGCCGCCCAAGGCCGGTTGGAAGCTGGCGCCAGCAGGTAACCCTGGGCTCCGGGTCTGGGTTCAGGCTTTGGAGGCGTGGTGAAGGGTTGCCGGTTGACCGCTTGCGCTTGCGGGAGGGTAGTGGACAAAGAAGGGGCTGTGGGTAGCAGACCGGGCCGAGGGGCCTGGCCTGAGGCCGGGGCTGCGAGGCTGTAGGGCCAAGCGGCGGCCCCGACCCCACCTTCCACTACCTCCCCACCCCACCGACCCCCGCCGGCCAAGGGTCCTGAGGCCAGGTGGGCGTCTGCAGAGGGTCCGGGGGCGTGGCAGCCGCAAAGGGAGTGGCGAGCAAAAGCCTACAGCACCCGGTATTCCCAGGTGGTTTCCCATCCAAGTACTAACCAGGCCCGAATCTGCTTAGCTTCCAGATCAGACGAGATGGGGCGCTTTCAGGGTGGTATGGCCGTAGACGCTGGGGCCGGCCTCCCGGCGCCCCAAGAGCAGCCGCCCGGCCTGCGTGGTGAGCGCGAGCCAGGTTGTTGGGCCGCGGCGGCGGCGAGCCTCTCCCCCCTGGCCGGCTCCAGCAGCGCTGCGCCTCCCGCCTGTTCCCCGCCTCCTCTGGACGCCGCGGGCGTGGGCACCGGGTTACTCCTTGCCCGCAGCAAGGCCCCTTCGCGCCACCCGTGGCTCCACGGGGCCTCTGCCACTTCCCTGGCGGTGACAGAAGCCAGAGAGACAGGGGTTGGGAGTCCGGGAAGAGAAGAGGAAGGAGGGACGCACAGGCTGGGTCACGGACTGGGACAGACGCACGGAGGCTGTGTTGAAGTGGCAGTTCTTCCACCAGAGTGCGGTCGTGCCCGGGGCTGGGCTCCGTTATGGAGGCAGTGCCAGGGGGTTCCGGGGGAAGGCCTCCAGGGTCTGCGGAGTGCAGGTAGGGTCCGAGCCCCGCTCGGGGTCCCGCACGCGAAAGGAGGGGCTCAGGCCCAGGCACCCTCCTGCTGTGGGTTGTGTGCCTGCCTGCCTGCCTGCTTTTCCCCTGTGGTGGTCTCTCCTGGAGCCCCGGGGCGGGGGCCACGCCCGCGGGCGCGCAGGTGTGTTGCTCCCTCCCTCCACTGGTTGGTCCGGGCTCTTTTGTGGCTGTGCACCGGGGCCGCCGCGGACGGCCGGCGGGAACCGAGGGTGCAGGGCTCTAGTGGGAGAAGGAAGGGCGCTGGGGGAGGGGCCGCGGTGCCTGCCGGCGGAGACGGAGGCCTCCGGTGGGTTGGGGCGGCTGGGCGTCCCCTCGGCCCGTTGCCCGGGGACTCCCGGAGCCTCTGTCCCGGGGCCCGGGTGAAGGCAGTGGGATGGTCACCCCTGTGCTCGGCTTTGAGGTGCCAAGGACCGGCACAGCCTTGGCTGGAGAAAGCCGCCCAAGGCCGGTTGGAGGCTGGCGCCAGCAGGTAACCCTGGGCTCCGGCTCTGGGTTCAGGCTTTGGAGGCGTGGTGAAGGTTTGCCGGTTGACCGCTTGCGCTTGCGGGAGGGAAGTGGACTAAGAAGGGGCTGTGGGTGGCAGACCGGGCCGAGGCGCCTGGCCTGAGGCCGGGGCTGCGAGGCTGTAGGTCCAAGCGGCGGCCCCGACCCCACCTTCCACTACCTCCCCACCCCACCGACCCCCGCCGGCCAAGGGTCCTGATGCAAGGTGGGCGTCTGCAGAGGGTCCGGGGGCGTGGCGGCCGCAAAGGGAGTGGCGGGCAAAAGCCTACAGCACCCGGTATTCCCAGGCGGTTTCCCATCCAAGTACTAACCAGGCCCGAATCTGCTTAGCTTCCAGATCAGACGAGATGGGGCGCTTTCAGGGTGGTATGGCCGTAGACGCTGGGGCCGGCCTCCCGGCGCCCCAAGAGCAGCCGCCCGGCCTGCGTGGTGAGCGCGAGCCAGGTTGTTGGGCCGCGGCGGCGGCGAGCCTCTCCCCCCTGGCCGGCTCCAGCAGCGCTGCGCCTCCCGCCTGTTCCCCGCCTCCTCTGGACGCCGCGGGCGTGGGCACCGGGTTACTCCTTGCCCGCAGCAAGGCCCCTTCGCGCCACCCGTGGCTCCACGGGGCCTCTGCCACTTCCCTGGCGGTGACAGAAGCCAGAGAGACAGGGGTTGGGAGTCCGGGAAGAGAAGAGGAAGGAGGGACGCACAGGCTGGGTCACGGTCTGGGACAGACGCACGGAGGCTGTGTTGAAGTGGCAGTTCTTCCACCAGAGTGCGTTCGTGCCCGGGGCTGGGCTCCGTTATGGAGGCAGTGCCAGGGGGTTCCGGGGGAAGGCCTCCAGGGTCTGCGGAGTGCCGGTGGGGTCCGACCCCGCCCGGGGTCCCGCACGCGAAAGGAGGGGCTCAGGCCCAGGCACCCTCCTGCTGTGGGTTGTGTGCCTGCCTGCCTGCCTGCTTTTCCCCTGTGGTGGTCTCTCCTGGAGCCCCGGGGCGGGGGCAACGCCCGCGGGCGCGCAGGTTTGTTGCTCCCTCCCTCCACTGGTTGGTCCGGGCTCTTTTGTGGCTGTGCACCGGGGCCGCCGCGGATGGCCGGCGGGAACCGAGAGTGGAGGGCTCTAGTGGGAGAAGGAAGGGCGCTGGGGGAGGGGCCGCGGTGCCTGCCGGCGGAGACGGAGGCCTCCGGTGGGTTGGGGCGGCTGGGCGTCCCCTCGGCCCGTTGCCCGGGGACTCCCGGAGCCTCTGTCCCGGGGCCCGGGTGAAGGCAGTGGGATGGTCACCCCTGTGCTCGGCTTTGAGGTGCCAAGGACCGGCACAGCCTTGGCTGGAGAAAGCCGCCCAAGGCCGGTTGGAGGCTGGCGCCAGCAGGTAACCCTGGGCTCCGGCTCTGGGTTCAGGCTTTGGAGGCGTGGTGAAGGGTTGCCGGTTGACCGCTTGCGCTTGCGGGAGGGAAGTGGACAAAGAAGGGGCTGTGGGTGGCAGACCGGGCCGAGGCGCCTGGCCTGAGGCCGGGGCTGCGAGGCTGTAGGGCCAAGCGGCGGCCCCGACCCCACCTTCCACTACCTCCCCACCCCACCGACCCCCGCCGGCCAAGGGTCCTGAGGCAAGGTGGGCGTCTGCAGAGGGTCCGGGGGCGTGGCGGCCGCAAAGGGAGTGGCGGGCAAAAGCCTACAGCACCCGGTATTCCCAGGCGGTTTCCCATCCAAGTACTAACCAGGCCCGAATCTGCTTAGCTTGCAGATCAGACGAGATGGGGCGCTTTCAGGGTGGTATGGCCGTAGACGCTGGGGCCGGCCTCCCGGCGCCCCAAGAGCAGCCGCCCGGCCTGCGTGGTGAGCGTGAGCCAGGTTGTTGGCCCCGGCGGCGGCGAGCCTCTCCCCCCTGGCCAGCTCCAGCAGCGCTGCGCCTCCCGCCTGTTCCCCGCCTCCTCTGGACGCCGCGGGCGTGGGCACCGGGTTACTCCTTGCCCGCAGCAAGGCCCCTTCGCGCCACCCGTGGCTCCACGGGGCCTCTGCCACTTCCCTGGCGGTGACAGAAGCCAGAGAGACAGGGGTTGGGAGTCCGGGAAGAGAAGAGGAAGGAGGGACGCACAGGCTGGGTCACGGTCTGGGACAGACGCACGGAGGCTGTGTTGAAGTGGCAGTTCTTCCACCAGAGTGCGGTCGTGCCCGGGGCTGGGCTTCGTTAAGGAGGCAGTGCCCGGGGGATCCCGGGGAAGGCCTCCAAAGACTGCGGAGTGCCGGTGGGGTCCGAGCCCCGCCCAGTGTCCCTCACGCGGGAGGAGGGGCTAAGGCCCAGGCACCCTCCTAATGTGGGTTGTGTGCCTGCCTGCCTGCCTGCTTTTCCCCTGTGGTGGTCTCTCCTGGAGCCCCGGGGCGGGGGCAACGCCCGCGGGCGCGCAGGTGTGTTGCTCCCTCCCTCCACTGGTTTGTCCGGGCTCTTTTGTGGCTGTGCACCGGGGCCCCCGCGGACGGCCGGCGGGAACCGAGGGTGCAGGGCTCTAGTGGGAGAAGGAAGGGCGCTGGAGGAGGGGCCGCGGTGCCTGCCGGCGGAGACTGAGGCCTCCGGTGGGGTCGGGCGGCTGGGCGTCCCCTTGGCCCGCGGCCCAGGGACTCCCGGAGCCTCTGTCCCGGGGCCCGGGTGAAGGCAGAGGGATGTCACCCCTGTGCTCGGTTTTGAGGTGCCAAGGACCGGCACTGCCTTGGCTGGAGAAAGCCGCCCAAGGCCGGTTGGAGGCTGGCGCCTGCAGGCAACCCTGGGCTTTGGCTCTGGGTTCAGGCTTAGGGGGCGTGGCGAAGGGATGCCGATTGACCGCTTGCTCTTGCGGGAGGGAATAGGACTAAGAAGGGGCTGTGGGTGGCAGACCGGGCCGAGGCGCCTGGCCTGAGGCCGGGGCTGCGAGGCTGTAGGGCCAAGCGGCGGCCCCGACCCCACCTTCCACTAGCCCCCCCACCCCGCTGAACCCCGCTGGCCAAGGGTCCTGATGCAAAGTGGGCGTGTGCATAGGGTCCGGGGGCGTGGCGGCCGCAAAAGGAGTGGCGGGCAAAAGCCTACAGCACCCGGTATTCCCAGGCCGTCTCCCATCCAAGTACTAACCAGGCCCGACCCTGCTTAGCTTCCAGATCAGACAAGATCGGGCGCTTTCAGGGTGGTATGGCCGTAGACGCTGGGGCCGGCCTCCCGGCGCCCCAAGAGCAGCCGCCCGGCCTGCGTGGTGAGCGCGCGCCGGATTGTTGGCCAGCGGCGGCGAGCCTCTCCCCCCGGGCCGGCTCCAGCAGCGCCGCGCCTCCCGCCTGTTCCCCGCCTTTTCTAGACGCCGCTGGCGTGGGCACCGGGTTACTCCTTGCCCGCAGCAAGGCCCCTTCCCGCCACCCGTGGCTCAACGGGCCCTTTACCTCTTCCCTGGCGGTGAAAGAAGCTAGAGAGACAGGGGTTGGGAGTCCGGGAAGAGAAGAGGAAGGAGGGACGCACAGGCTGGGTCACGGACTGGGACAGAGGCACGGATGCTGTGTTGAAGTGGCAGTTCTTCCACCAGAGTGCGGTCGAGCCCGGGGCTGGGCTTCGTTAAGGAGGCAGTGCCCGGGGGATCCCGGGGAAGGCCTCCAAAGTCTGCGGAGTGCCGGTGGGGTCCGAGCCCCGCCCAGTGTCCCTCACGCGGGAGGAGGGGCTAAGGCCCAGGCACCCTCCTGCTGTGGGTTGTTTGCCTGCCTGCCTGCCTGCTTTTCCCCTGTACTGGTCTTTCCTGGAGCGTCGGGGCGGGGGCAACGCCCGCGGGCGCGCAGGTGTGTTGCTCCCTCCCTCCACTGGTTTGTCCGGGCTCTTTTGTGGCTGTGCACCGGGGCCGCCGCGGACGGCCGGCGGGAACCGAGGGTGCAGGGCTCTAGTGGGAGAAAAAAGGGCGCTGGGGGAGGGGCCGCGGTGCCTGCCGGCGGAGACGGAGGCCTCCGGTGGGTTGGGGCGGCTGGGCGTCCCCTCGGCCCGTTGCCCGGGGACTCCCGGAGCCTCTGTCCCGGGGCCCGGGTGAAGGCAGTGGGATGGTCACCCCTGTGCTCGGCTTTGAGGTGCCAAGGACCGGCACAGCCTTGGCTGGAGAAAGCCGCCCAAGGCCGGTTGGAGGCTGGCGCCAGCAGGTAACCCTGGGCTTTGGCTCTGGGTTCAGGCTTTGGAGGCGTGGTGAAGGGTTGCCGGTTGACCGCTTGCGCTTGCGGGAGGGAAGTGGACAAAGAAGGGGCTGTGGGTGGCAGACCGGGCCGAGGCGCCTGGCCTGAGGCCGGGGCTGCGAGGCTGTAGGGCCAAGCGGCGGCCCCGACCCCACCTTCCACTACCTCCCCACCCCACCGACCCCCGCCGGCCAAGGTTCCTGAGGCAAGGTGGGCGTCTGCAGAGGGTCCGGGGGCGTGGCGGCCGCAAAGGGAGTGGCGGGCAAAAGCCTACAGCACCCGGTATTCCCAGGCGGTCTCCCATCCAAGTACTAACCAGGCCCGACCCTGCTTAGCTTCCAGATCAGACGAGATCGGGCGCTTTCAGGGTGGTATGGCCGTAGACGCTGCGGCCGGGCTCCCGGCGCCCCAAGAGCAGCCGCCCGGCCTGCGTGGTGAGCGCGAGCCAGGTTGTTGGGCCGCGGCGGCGGCGAGCCTCTCCCCCCTGGCCGGCTCCAGCAGCGCTGCGCCTCCCGCCTGTTCCCCGCCTCATCTGGACGCCGCGGGCGTGGGCACCGGGTTACTCCTTGCCCGCAGCAAGGCCCTTCGCGCCACCCGTGGCTCCACGGGGCCTCTGCCACTTCCCTGGCAGTGACAGAAGCCAGAGAGACAGGGGTTGGGAGTCCGGGAAGAGAAGAGGAAGGAGGGACGCACAGGCTGGGTCACGGACTGGGACAGACGCACAGAGGCTGTGTTGAAGTGGCAGTTCTTCCACCAGAGTGCGGTCGTGTTCGGGGCTGGGCTTCGTTATGGAGGCAGTGCCAGGGGGTTCCGGGGGAAGGCCTCCAGGGTCTGCGGAGTGCCGGTGGGGTCCGAGCCCCGCCAGGGGTCCCGCACGCGAAAGGAGGGGCTCAGGCCCAGGCACCCTCCTGCTGTGGGTTGTGTGCCTGCCTGCCTGCCTGCTTTTCCCCTGTGGTGGTCTCTCCTGGAGCCCCGTGGCGGGGGCAACGCCCGCGCGCGCGCAGGTGGGTTGCTCCCTCCCTCCACTGGTTTGTCCGGGCTCTTTTGTGGCTGTGCTCAGGGGGCCACCGCGGAAGGCCGGCGGGAACCGAGGGTGCAGGGCTCTAGTGGGAGAAGGAAGGGCGCTGGGGGAGGGGCCGCTGTGCCTGCCGGCGGAGACGGAGGCCTCTGGTCGGGTGGGGCGGCTGGGCGTCCCCTCGTCCCGCGGCCCGGGGACTCCCGGAGCCTCAGTCCCGGGGCCCTGGTGAAGGCAGAGGGATGGTCACCCCTGTGCTCGGCTTTGAGGTGCCAAGGACCGGCACTGCCTTGGCTGGAGAAAGCCGCCCAAGGCCGGTTGGAGGCTGGCGCCTGCAGGCAACCCTGGGCTTTGGCTCTGGGTTCAGGCTTAGGGGGCGTGGCGAAGGGCTGCCGATTGACCGCTTGCGGTTGCGGGAGGGAAGAGGACTAAGAAGGGGCTGTGGGTGGCAGACCGGGCCGAGGCGCCTGGCCTGAGGCCGGGGCTGCGAGGCTGTAGGGCCAAGCGGCGGCCCCTAACCCACCTTCCACTAGCCCCCCCACCCCGCCGACCCCCGCTGGCCAAGGGTCCTGAGGCAAAGTGGGCGTGTGCAGAGGGTCCGGGGGCGTGGCGGCCGCAAAACGAGTGGCGGGCAAAAGCCTACAGCACCCGGTATTCCCAGGCGGACTCCCATCCAAGTACTAACCAGGCCCGACCCTGCTTAGCTTCCAGATCAGACGAGATCGGGCGCTTTCAGGGTGGTATGGCCGTAGACGCTGCGGCCGGGCTCCAGGCGCCCCAAGAGCAGCCGCCCGGCCTGCGTGGTGAGCGCGAGCCAGGTTGTTGGGCCGCGGCGGCGGCGAGCCTCTCCCCCCTGGCCGGCTCCAGCAGCGCTGCGCCTCCCGCCTGTTCCCGCCTCCTCTGGACGCCGCGGGAGTGGGCACCGGGTTACTCCTTGCCGGCAGCAAGGCCCCTTCGCGCCACCCGTGGCTCCACGGGGCCTCTGCCACTTCCCTGGCGATGACAGAAGCCAGAGAGACAGGGGTTGGGAGTCCGGGAAGAGAAGAGGAAGGAGGGACGCACAGGCTGGGTCACGGACTGGGACAGACGCACGGAGGCTGTGTTGAAGTGGCAGTTCTTCCACCGGAGTGCGGTCGTGCCCGGGACTGGGCTCCGTTATGGAGGCAGTGCCAGGGGGTTCCGGGGGAAGGCCTCCAGGGTCTGCGGAGTGCCTGTGGGGTCCGAGCCCCGCCCGGGGTCCCGCACGCGAAAGGAGGGGCTCAGGCCCAGGCACCCTCCTGCTGTGGGTTGTGTGCCTGCCTGCCTGCCTGCTTTTCCCCTGTGGTGGTCTCTCCTGGAGCCCCGGGGCGGGGTCAACGCCCGCGCGCGCGCAGGTGTGTTGCTCCCTCCCTCCACTGGTTTGTCCGGGCTCTTTTGTGGCTGTGCACCGGGGCCGCCGCGGACGGCCGGCGGGAAACGGGGGTGGAGGGCTCTAGTGGGAGAAGGAAGGGCGCTGGGGGAGGGGCCGCGGTGCCTGCCTGCGGAGACGGAGGCCTCCGGTGGGTTGGGGCGGCTGGGCGTCCCCTCGGCCCGTTGCCCGGGGACTCCCGGAGCCTCTGTCCCGGGGCCCGGGTGAAAGCAGTGGGATGGTCACCCCTGTGCTCGGCTTTGAGGTGCCAAGGACCGGCACAGCCTTGGCTGGAGAAAGCCGCCCAAGGCCGGTTGGAGGCTGGCGCCAGCAGGTAACCCTGGGCTCCGGCTCTGGGTTCAGGCTTTGGAGGCGTGGTGAAGGGTTGCCGGTTGACCGCTTGCGCTTGCGGGAGGGAAGTGGACAAAGACGGGGCTGTGGGTGGCAGACCGGGCCGAGGCGCCTGGCCTGAGGCCGGGGCTGCGAGGCTGTAGGGCCAAGCGGCGGCCCCGACCCCACCTTCCACTACCTCCCCACCCCACCGACCCCCGCCGGCCAAGGGTCCTGAGGCAAGGTGGGCGTCTGCAGAGGGTCCGGGGGCGTGGCGGCCGCAAAGGGAGTGGCGGGCAAAAGCCTACAGCACCCGGTATTCCCAGGCGGTTTCCCATCCAAGTACTAACCAGGCCCGAATCTGCTTAGCTTCCAGATCAGATGAGATGGGGCGCTTTCAGGGTGGTATGGCCGTAGACGCTGGGGCCGGCCTCCCGGCACCCCAAGAGCAGCCGCCCGGCCTGCGTGGTGAGCGCGAGCCAGGTTGTTGGGCCGCGGCGGCGGCGAGCCTCTCCCCCCTGGCCGGCTCCAGCAGCGCTGCGCCTCCCGCCTGTTCCCCGCCTCCTCTGGACGCCGCGGGCGTGGGCACCGGGTTACTCCTTGCCCGCAGCAAGGCCCCTTCGCGCCACCCGTGGCTCCACGGGGCCTCTGCCACTTCCATGGCGGTGACAGAAGCCAGAGAGACAGGGGTTGGGAGTCCGGGAAGAGAAGAGTAATGAGGGACGCACAGGCTGGGTCTCGGACTGGGACAGACGCACGGAGGCTGTGTTGAAGTGGCAGTTCTTCCACCAGAGTGCGGTCGAGCCCGGGGCTGGGCTTCGTTAAGGAGGCAGTGCCCGGGGGATCCCGGGGAAGGCCTCCAAAGTCTGCGGAGTGCCGGTGGGGTCCGATCCCCGCCCAGTGTCCCTCACGCGGGAGGAGGGGCTAAGGCCCAGGCACCCTCCTGCTGTGGGTTGTGTGCCTGCCTGCCTGCCTGCTTTTCCCCTGTGGTGGTCTTTCCTGGAGCGTCGGGGCGGGGGCAACGCCCGCGGGCGCGCAGGTGTGTTGCTCCCTCCCTCCACTGGTTTGTCCGGGCTCTTTTGTGGCTGTGCACCGGGGCCACCGCGGACGGCCGGCGGGAACCGAGGGTGCAGGGCTCTAGTGGGAGAAGGAAGGGCGCTGGGGGTGGGGCCGCGGTGCCTGCCGGCGGAGACGGAGGCCTCCGGTGGGTTGGGGCGGCTGGGCGTCCCCTCGTCCCGCGGCCCGGGGACTCCCGGAGCCTCTGTCCCGGGGCCCGGGTGAAGGCAGTGGGATGGTCACCCCTGTGCTCGGCTTTGAGGTGCCAAGGACCGGCACAGCCTTGGCTGGAGAAAGCCGCCCAAGGCCGGTTGGAGGCTGGCGCCAGCAGGTAACCCTGGGCTTTGGCTCTGGGTTCAGGCTTTGGAGGCGTGGTGAAGGGTTGCCGGTTGACCGCTTGCGCTTGCGGGAGGGAAGTGGACAAAGAAGGGGCTGTGGGTGGCAGACCGGGCCGAGGCGCCTGGCCTGAGGCCGGGGCTGCGAGGCTGTAGGGCCAAGCGGCGGCCCCGACCCCACCTTCCACTACCTCCCCACCCCACCGACCCCCGCCGGCCAAGGGTCCTGAGGCAAGGTGGGCGTCTGCAGAGGGTCCGGGGGCGTGGCGGCCGCAAAGGGAGTGGCGGGCAAAAGCCTACAGCACCCGGTATTCCCAGGCGGTCTCCCATCCAAGTACTAACCAGGCCCGACCCTGCTTAGCTTCCAGATCAGACGAGATCGGGCGCTTTCAGGGTGGTATGGCCGTAGACGCTGTGGCCGGGCTCCCGGCGCCCCAAGAGCAGCCGCCCGGCCTGCGTGGTGAGCGCGAGCCAGGTTGTTGGGCCGCGGCGGCGGCGAGCCTCTCCCCCCTGGCCGGCTCCAGCAGCGCTGCGCCTCCCGCCTGTTCCCCGCCTCCTCTGGACGCCGTGGGAGTGGGCACCGGGTTACTCCTTGCCGGCAGCAAGGCCCCTTCGCGCCACCCGTGGCTCCACGGGGCCTCTGCCACTTCCCTGGCGGTGACAGAAGCCAGAGAGACAGGGGTTGGGAGTCCGGGAAGAGAAGAGGAAGGAGGGACGCACAGGCTGGGTCACGGACTGGGACAGACGCACGGAGGCTGTGTTGAAGTGGCAGTTCTTCCACCAGAGTGCGGTCGTGCCCGGGGCTGGGCTCCGTTATGGAGGCAGTGCCAGGGGGTTCCGGGGGAAGGCCTCCAGGGTCTGCGGAGTGCCGGTGGGGTCCGAGCCCCGCCCGGGGTCCCGCACGCGAAAGGAGGGGCTCAGGCCCAGGCACCCCCGTGCTGTGGGTTGTGTGCCTGCCTGCCTGCCTGCTTTTCCCCTGTGGTGGTCTCTCCTGGAGCCCCGTGGCGGGGGCAACGCCCGCGCGCGCGCAGGTGGGTTGCTCCCTCCCTCCACTGGTTTGTCCGGGCTCTTTTGTGGCTGTGCTCAGGGGGCCACCGCGGAAGGCCGGCGGGAACCGAGGGTGCAGGGCTCTAGTGGGAGAAGGAAGGGCGCTGGGGGAGGGGCCGCTGTGCCTGCCGGCGGAGACGGAGGCCTCTGGTCGGGTGGGGCGGCTGGGCGTCCCCTCGTCCCGCGGCCCGGGGACTCCCGGAGCCTCAGTCCCGGGGCCCTGGTGAAGGCAGAGGGATGGTCACCCCTGTGCTCGGCTTTGAGGTGCCAAGGACCGGCACTGCCTTGGCTGGAGAAAGCCGCCCAAGGCCGGTTGGAGGCTGGCGCCTGCAGGCAACCCTGGGCTTTGGCTCTGGGTTCAGGCTTAGGGGGCGTGGCGAAGGGCTGCCGATTGACCGCTTGCGGTTGCGGGAGGGAAGAGGACTAAGAAGGGGCTGTGGGTGGCAGACCGGGCCGAGGCGCCTGGCCTGAGGCCGGGGCTGCGAGGCTGTAGGGCCAAGCGGCGGCCCCTAACCCACCTTCCACTAGCCCCCCCACCCCGCCGACCCCCGCTGGCCAAGGGTCCTGAGGCAAAGTGGGCGTGTGCAGAGGGTCCGGGGGCGTGGCGGCCGCAAAACGAGTGGCGGGCAAAAGCCTACAGCACCCGGTATTCCCAGGCGGACTCCCATCCAAGTACTAACCAGGCCCGACCCTGCTTAGCTTCCAGATCAGACGAGATCGGGCGCTTTCAGGGTGGTATGGCCGTAGACGCTGCGGCCGGGCTCCAGGCGCCCCAAGAGCAGCCGCCCGGCCTGCGTGGTGAGCGCGAGCCAGGTTGTTGGGCCGCGGCGGCGGCGAGCCTCTTCCCCCTGGCCGGCTCCAGCAGCGCTGCGCCTCCCGCCTGTTCCCGCCTCCTCTGGACGCCGCGGGAGTGGGCACCGGGTTACTCCTTGCCGGCAGCAAGGCCCCTTCGCGCCACCCGTGGCTCCACGGGGCCTCTGCCACTTCCCTGGCGATGACAGAAGCCAGAGAGACAGGGGTTGGGAGTCCGGGAAGAGAAGAGGAAGGAGGGACGCACAGGCTGGGTCACGGACTGGGACAGACGCACGGAGGCTGTGTTGAAGTGGCAGTTCTTCCACCAGAGTGCGGTCGTGCCCGGGACTGGGCTCCGTTATGGAGGCAGTGCCAGGGGGTTCCGGGGGAAGGCCTCCAGGGTCTGCGGAGTGCCTGTGGGGTCCGAGCCCCGCCCGGGGTCCCGCACGCGAAAGGAGGGGCTCAGGCCCAGGCACCCTCCTGCTGTGGGTTGTGTGCCTGCCTGCCTGCCTGCTTTTCCCCTGTGGTGGTCTCTCCTGGAGCCCCGGGGCGGGGTCAACGCCCGCGCGCGCGCAGGTGTGTTGCTCCCTCCCTCCACTGGTTTGTCTGGGCTCTTTTGTGGCTGTGCACCGGGGCCGCCGCGGACGGCCGGCGGGAAACGGGGGTGGAGGGCTCTAGTGGGAGAAGGAAGGGCGCTGGGGGAGGGGCCGCGGTGCCTGCCTGCGGAGACGGAGGCCTCCGGTGGGTTGGGGCGGCTGGGCGTCCCCTCGGCCCGTTGCCCGGGGACTCCCGGAGCCTCTGTCCCGGGGCCCGGGTGAAAGCAGTGGGATGGTCACCCCTGTGCTCGGCTTTGAGGTGCCAAGGACCGGCACAGCCTTGGCTGGAGAAAGCCGCCCAAGGCCGGTTGGAGGCTGGCGCCAGCAGGTAACCCTGGGCTCCGGCTCTGGGTTCAGGCTTTGGAGGCGTGGTGAAGGGTTGCCGGTTGACCGCTTGCGCTTGCGGGAGGGAAGTGGACAAAGACGGGGCTGTGGGTGGCAGACCGGGCCGAGGCGCCTGGCCTGAGGCCGGGGCTGCGAGGCTGTAGGGCCAAGCGGCGGCCCCGACCCCACCTTCCACTACCTCCCCACCCCACCGACCCCCGCCGGCCAAGGGTCCTGAGGCAAGGTGGGCGTCTGCAGAGGGTCCGGGGGCGTGGCGGCCGCAAAGGGAGTGGCGGGCAAAAGCCTACAGCACCCGGTATTCCCAGGCGGTTTCCCATCCAAGTACTAACCAGGCCCGAATCTGCTTAGCTTCCAGATCAGATGAGATGGGGCGCTTTCAGGGTGGTATGGCCGTAGACGCTGGGGCCGGCCTCCCGGCACCCCAAGAGCAGCCGCCCGGCCTGCGTGGTGAGCGCGAGCCAGGTTGTTGGGCCGCGGCGGCGGCGAGCCTCTCCCCCCTGGCCGGCTCCAGCAGCGCTGCGCCTCCCGCCTGTTCCCCGCCTCCTCTGGACGCCGCGGGCGTGGGCACCGGGTTACTCCTTGCCCGCAGCAAGGCCCCTTCGCGCCACCCGTGGCTCCACGGGGCCTCTGCCACTTCCATGGCGGTGACAGAAGCCAGAGAGACAGGGGTTGGGAGTCCGGGAAGAGAAGAGTAATGAGGGACGCACAGGCTGGGTCTCGGACTGGGACAGACGCACGGAGGCTGTGTTGAAGTGGCAGTTCTTCCACCAGAGTGCGGTCGAGCCCGGGGCTGGGCTTCGTTAAGGAGGCAGTGCCCGGGGGATCCCGGGGAAGGCCTCCAAAGTCTGCGGAGTGCCGGTGGGGTCCGAGCCCCGCCCAGTGTCCCTCACGCGGGAGGAGGGGCTAAGGCCCAGGCACCCTCCTGCTGTGGGTTGTGTGCCTGCCTGCCTGCCTGCTTTTCCCCTGTGGTGGTCTTTCCTGGAGCGTCGGGGCGGGGGCAACGCCCGCGGGCGCGCAGGTGTGTTGCTCCCTCCCTCCACTGGTTTGTCCGGGCTCTTTTGTGGCTGTGCACCGGGGCCACCGCGGACGGCCGGCGGGAACCGAGGGTGCAGGGCTCTAGTGGGAGAAGGAAGGGCGCTGGGGGTGGGGCCGCGGTGCCTGCCGGCGGAGACGGAGGCCTCCGGTGGGTTGGGGCGGCTGGGCGTCCCCTCGGCCCGTTGCCCGGGGACTCCCGGAGCCTCTGTCCCGGGGCCCGGGTGAAGGCAGTGGGATGGTCACCCCTGTGCTCGGCTTTGAGGTGCCAAGGACCGGCACAGCCTTGGCTGGAGAAAGCCGCCCAAGGCCGGTTGGAGGCTGGCGCCAGCAGGTAACCCTGGGCTTTGGCTCTGGGTTCAGGCTTTGGAGGCGTGGTGAAGGGTTGCCGGTTGACCGCTTGCGCTTGCGGGAGGGAAGTGGACAAAGAAGGGGCTGTGGGTGGCAGACCGGGCCGAGGCGCCTGGCCTGAGGCCGGGGCTGCGAGGCTGTAGGGCCAAGCGGCGGCCCCGACCCCACCTTCCACTACCTCCCCACCCCACCGACCCCCGCCGGCCAAGGGTCCTGAGGCAAGGTGGGCGTCTGCAGAGGGTCCGGGGGCGTGGCGGCCGCAAAGGGAGTGGCGGGCAAAAGCCTACAGCACCCGGTATTCCCAGGCGGTCTCCCATCCAAGTACTAACCAGGCCCGACCCTGCTTAGCTTCCAGATCAGACGAGATCGGGCGCTTTCAGGGTGGTATGGCCGTAGACGCTGTGGCCGGGCTCCCGGCGCCCCAAGAGCAGCCGCCCGGCCTGCGTGGTGAGCGCGAGCCAGGTTGTTGGGCCGCGGCGGCGGCGAGCCTCTCCCCCCTGGCCGGCTCCAGCAGCGCTGCGCCTCCCGCCTGTTCCCCGCCTCCTCTGGACGCCGTGGGAGTGGGCACCGGGTTACTCCTTGCCGGCAGCAAGGCCCCTTCGCGCCACCCGTGGCTCCACGGGGCCTCTGCCACTTCCCTGGCGGTGACAGAAGCCAGAGAGACAGGGGTTGGGAGTCCGGGAAGAGAAGAGGAAGGAGGGACGCACAGGCTGGGTCACGGACTGGGACAGACGCACGGAGGCTGTGTTGAAGTGGCAGTTCTTCCACCAGAGTGCGGTCGTGCCCGGGGCTGGGCTCCGTTATGGAGGCAGTGCCAGGGGGTTCCGGGGGAAGGCCTCCAGGGTCTGCGGAGTGCCGGTGGGGTCCGAGCCCCGCCCGGGGTCCCGCACGCGAAAGGAGGGGCTCAGGCCCAGGCACCCCCGTGCTGTGGGTTGTGTGCCTGCCTGCCTGCCTGCTTTTCCCCTGTGGTGGTCTCTCCTGGAGCCCCGTGGCGGGGGCAACGCCCGCGCGCGCGCAGGTGGGTTGCTCCCTCCCTCCACTGGTTTGTCCGGGCTCTTTTGTGGCTGTGCTCAGGGGGCCACCGCGGAAGGCCGGCGGGAACCGAGGGTGCAGGGCTCTAGTGGGAGAAGGAAGGGCGCTGGGGGAGGGGCCGCTGTGCCTGCCGGCGGAGACGGAGGCCTCTGGTCGGGTGGGGCGGCTGGGCGTCCCCTCGTCCCGCGGCCCGGGGACTCCCGGAGCCTCAGTCCCGGGGCCCTGGTGAAGGCAGAGGGATGGTCACCCCTGTGCTCGGCTTTGAGGTGCCAAGGACCGGCACTGCCTTGGCTGGAGAAAGCCGCCCAAGGCCGGTTGGAGGCTGGCGCCTGCAGGCAACCCTGGGCTTTGGCTCTGGGTTCAGGCTTAGGGGGCGTGGCGAAGGGCTGCCGATTGACCGCTTGCGGTTGCGGGAGGGAAGAGGACTAAGAAGGGGCTGTGGGTGGCAGACCGGGCCGAGGCGCCTGGCCTGAGGCCGGGGCTGCGAGGCTGTAGGGCCAAGCGGCGGCCCCTAACCCACCTTCCACTAGCCCCCCCACCCCGCCGACCCCCGCTGGCCAAGGGTCCTGAGGCAAAGTGGGCGTGTGCAGAGGGTCCGGGGGCGTGGCGGCCGCAAAACGAGTGGCGGGCAAAAGCCTACAGCACCCGGTATTCCCAGGCGGACTCCCATCCAAGTACTAACCAGGCCCGACCCTGCTTAGCTTCCAGATCAGACGAGATCGGGCGCTTTCAGGGTGGTATGGCCGTAGACGCTGCGGCCGGGCTCCAGGCGCCCCAAGAGCAGCCGCCCGGCCTGCGTGGTGAGCGCGAGCCAGGTTGTTGGGCCGCGGCGGCGGCGAGCCTCTTCCCCCTGGCCGGCTCCAGCAGCGCTGCGCCTCCCGCCTGTTCCCGCCTCCTCTGGACGCCGCGGGAGTGGGCACCGGGTTACTCCTTGCCGGCAGCAAGGCCCCTTCGCGCCACCCGTGGCTCCACGGGGCCTCTGCCACTTCCCTGGCGATGACAGAAGCCAGAGAGACAGGGGTTGGGAGTCCGGGAAGAGAAGAGGAAGGAGGGACGCACAGGCTGGGTCACGGACTGGGACAGACGCACGGAGGCTGTGTTGAAGTGGCAGTTCTTCCACCAGAGTGCGGTCGTGCCCGGGACTGGGCTCCGTTATGGAGGCAGTGCCAGGGGGTTCCGGGGGAAGGCCTCCAGGGTCTGCGGAGTGCCTGTGGGGTCCGAGCCCCGCCCGGGGTCCCGCACGCGAAAGGAGGGGCTCAGGCCCAGGCACCCTCCTGCTGTGGGTTGTGTGCCTGCCTGCCTGCCTGCTTTTCCCCTGTGGTGGTCTCTCCTGGAGCCCCGGGGCGGGGTCAACGCCCGCGCGCGCGCAGGTGTGTTGCTCCCTCCCTCCACTGGTTTGTCCGGGCTCTTTTGTGGCTGTGCACCGGGGCCGCCGCGGACGGCCGGCGGGAAACGGGGGTGGAGGGCTCTAGTGGGAGAAGGAAGGGCGCTGGGGGAGGGGCCGCGGTGCCTGCCTGCGGAGACGGAGGCCTCCGGTGGGTTGGGGCGGCTGGGCGTCCCCTCGGCCCGTTGCCCGGGGACTCCCGGAGCCTCTGTCCCGGGGCCCGGGTGAAAGCAGTGGGATGGTCACCCCTGTGCTCGGCTTTGAGGTGCCAAGGACCGGCACAGCCTTGGCTGGAGAAAGCCGCCCAAGGCCGGTTGGAGGCTGGCGCCAGCAGGTAACCCTGGGCTCCGGCTCTGGGTTCAGGCTTTGGAGGCGTGGTGAAGGGTTGCCGGTTGACCGCTTGCGCTTGCGGGAGGGAAGTGGACAAAGACGGGGCTGTGGGTGGCAGACCGGGCCGAGGCGCCTGGCCTGAGGCCGGGGCTGCGAGGCTGTAGGGCCAAGCGGCGGCCCCGACCCCACCTTCCACTACCTCCCCACCCCACCGACCCCCGCCGGCCAAGGGTCCTGAGGCAAGGTGGGCGTCTGCAGAGGGTCCGGGGGCGTGGCGGCCGCAAAGGGAGTGGCGGGCAAAAGCCTACAGCACCCGGTATTCCCAGGCGGTTTCCCATCCAAGTACTAACCAGGCCCGAATCTGCTTAGCTTCCAGATCAGATGAGATGGGGCGCTTTCAGGGTGGTATGGCCGTAGACGCTGGGGCCGGCCTCCCGGCACCCCAAGAGCAGCCGCCCGGCCTGCGTGGTGAGCGCGAGCCAGGTTGTTGGGCCGCGGCGGCGGCGAGCCTCTCCCCCCTGGCCGGCTCCAGCAGCGCTGCGCCTCCCGCCTGTTCCCCGCCTCCTCTGGACGCCGCGGGCGTGGGCACCGGGTTACTCCTTGCCCGCAGCAAGGCCCCTTCGCGCCACCCGTGGCTCCACGGGGCCTCTGCCACTTCCATGGCGGTGACAGAAGCCAGAGAGACAGGGGTTGGGAGTCCGGGAAGAGAAGAGTAATGAGGGACGCACAGGCTGGGTCTCGGACTGGGACAGACGCACGGAGGCTGTGTTGAAGTGGCAGTTCTTCCACCAGAGTGCGGTCGAGCCCGGGGCTGGGCTTCGTTAAGGAGGCAGTGCCCGGGGGATCCCGGGGAAGGCCTCCAAAGTCTGCGGAGTGCCGGTGGGGTCCGAGCCCCGCCCAGTGTCCCTCACGCGGGAGGAGGGGCTAAGGCCCAGGCACCCTCCTGCTGTGGGTTGTGTGCCTGCCTGCCTGCCTGCTTTTCCCCTGTGGTGGTCTTTCCTGGAGCGTCGGGGCGGGGGCAACGCCCGCGGGCGCGCAGGTGTGTTGCTCCCTCCCTCCACTGGTTTGTCCGGGCTCTTTTGTGGCTGTGCACCGGGGCCACCGCGGACGGCCGGCGGGAACCGAGGGTGCAGGGCTCTAGTGGGAGAAGGAAGGGCGCTGGGGGTGGGGCCGCGGTGCCTGCCGGCGGAGACGGAGGCCTCCGGTGGGTTGGGGCGGCTGGGCGTCCCCTCGGCCCGTTGCCCGGGGACTCCCGGAGCCTCTGTCCCGGGGCCCGGGTGAAGGCAGTGGGATGGTCACCCCTGTGCTCGGCTTTGAGGTGCCAAGGACCGGCACAGCCTTGGCTGGAGAAAGCCGCCCAAGGCCGGTTGGAGGCTGGCGCCAGCAGGTAACCCTGGGCTTTGGCTCTGGGTTCAGGCTTTGGAGGCGTGGTGAAGGGTTGCCGGTTGACCGCTTGCGCTTGCGGGAGGGAAGTGGACAAAGAAGGGGCTGTGGGTGGCAGACCGGGCCGAGGCGCCTGGCCTGAGGCCGGGGCTGCGAGGCTGTAGGGCCAAGCGGCGGCCCCGACCCCACCTTCCACTACCTCCCCACCCCACCGACCCCCGCCGGCCAAGGGTCCTGAGGCAAGGTGGGCGTCTGCAGAGGGTCCGGGGGCGTGGCGGCCGCAAAGGGAGTGGCGGGCAAAAGCCTACAGCACCCGGTATTCCCAGGCGGTCTCCCATCCAAGTACTAACCAGGCCCGACCCTGCTTAGCTTCCAGATCAGACGAGATCGGGCGCT
Organism: Rhinolophus hipposideros; assembly: GCF_964194185.1. NCBI lineage: Eukaryota > Metazoa > Chordata > Mammalia > Chiroptera > Rhinolophidae > Rhinolophus > Rhinolophus hipposideros. The sequence goes on from NW_027669356.1 coordinate 117,379, forward strand.
TTCAGGGTGGTATGGCCGTAGACGCTGTGGCCGGGCTCCCGGCGCCCCAAGAGCAGCCGCCCGGCCTGCGTGGTGAGCGCGAGCCAGGTTGTTGGGCCGCGGCGGCGGCGAGCCTCTCCCCCCTGGCCGGCTCCAGCAGCGCTGCGCCTCCCGCCTGTTCCCCGCCTCCTCTGGACGCCGTGGGAGTGGGCACCGGGTTACTCCTTGCCGGCAGCAAGGCCCCTTCGCGCCACCCGTGGCTCCACGGGGCCTCTGCCACTTCCCTGGCGGTGACAGAAGCCAGAGAGACAGGGGTTGGGAGTCCGGGAAGAGAAGAGGAAGGAGGGACGCACAGGCTGGGTCACGGACTGGGACAGACGCACGGAGGCTGTGTTGAAGTGGCAGTTCTTCCACCAGAGTGCGGTCGTGCCCGGGGCTGGGCTCCGTTATGGAGGCAGTGCCAGGGGGTTCCGGGGGAAGGCCTCCAGGGTCTGCGGAGTGCCGGTGGGGTCCGAGCCCCGCCCGGGGTCCCGCACGCGAAAGGAGGGGCTCAGGCCCAGGCACCCCCGTGCTGTGGGTTGTGTGCCTGCCTGCCTGCCTGCTTTTCCCCTGTGGTGGTCTCTCCTGGAGCCCCGGGGCGGGGTCAACGCCGCACGCGCGCAGGTGTGTTGCTCCCTCCCTCCACTAGTTTGTCCGGGCTCTTTTGTGGCTGTGCACCGGGGCCGCCGCGGACGGCCGGCGGGAACCGAGGGTGCAGGGCTCTAGTGGGAGAAGGAAGGGCGCTGGGGGAGGGGCCACGGTGCCTGCCGGCGGAGACGGAGGCCTCCGGTGGGTTGGGGCGGCTGGGCGTCCCCTCGGCCCGTTGCTCGGGGACTCCCGGAGCCTCTGTCCCGGGGCCCGGGTGAAGGCAGTGGGATGGTCACCCCTGTGCTCGGCTTTGAGGTTTCAGGGACCGGCACAGCCTTGGCTGGAGAAAGCCGCCCAAGGCCGGTTGGAGGCTGGCGCCAGCAGGTAACCCTGGGCTCCGGCTCTGGGTTCAGGCTTTGGAGGCGTGGTGAAGGGTTGCCGGTTGACCGCTTGCGCTTGCGGGAGGGAAGTGGACAAAGAAGGGGCTGTGGGTGGCAGACCGGGCCGAGGCGCCTGGCCTGAGGCCGGGGCTGCGAGGCTGTAGGGCCAAGCGGCGGCCCCGACCCCACCTTCCACTACCTCCCCACCCCACCGACCCCCGCCGGCCAAGGGTCCTGAGGCAAGGTGGGCGTCTGCAGAGGGTCCGGGGGCGTGGCGGCCGCAAAGGGAGTGGCGGGCAAAAGCCTACAGCACCCGGTATTCCCAGGCGGTTTCCCATCCAATTACTAACCAGGCCCGAATCTGCTTAGCTTCCAGATCAGACGAGATGGGGCGCTTTCAGGGTGGTATGGCCGTAGACGCTGGGGCCGGCCTCCCGGCGCCCCAAGAGCAGCCGCCCGGCCTGCGTGGTGAGCGCGAGCCAGGTTGTTGGGCCGCGGCGGCGGCGAGCCTCTCCCCCCTGGCCGGCTCCAGCAGCGCTGCGCCTCCCGCCTGTTCCCCGCCTCCTCTGGACGCCGCGGGCGTGGGCACCGGGTTACTCCTTGCCCGCAGCAAGGCCCCTTCGCGCCACCCGTGGCTCCACGGGGCCTCTGCCACTTCCCTGGCAGTGACAGAAGCCAGAGAGACAGGGGTTGGGAGTCCGGGAAGAGAAGAGGAAGGAGGGACGCACAGGCTGGGTCACGGACTGGGACAGACGCACGGAGGCTGTGTTGAAGTGGCAGTTCTTCCACCAGAGTGCGGTCGTGCCCGGGGCTGGGCTCCGTTATGGAGGCAGTGCCAGGGGGTTCCGGGAGAAGGCCTCCAGGGTCTGCGGAGTGCCGGTGGGGTCCGAGCCCCGCCCGGGGTCCCGCACGCGAAAGGAGGGGCTCAGGCCCAGGCACCCTCCTGCTGTGGGTTGTGTGCCTGCCTGCCTGCCTGCTTTTCCCCTGTGGTGGTCTCTCCTGGAGCCCCGGGGCGGGGTCAACGCCCGCGCGCGCAGGTGGGTTGCTCCCTCCCTCCACTGGTTTGTCCGGGCTCTTTTGTGGCTGTGCACCGGGGCCGCCGCAAACGGCCGGCGGGAACCGAGGGTGCAGGGCTCTAGTGGGAGAAGGAAGGGCGCTGGAGGAGGGGCCGCGGTGCCTGCCGGCGGAGACGGAGGCCTCTGGTGGGGTGGGGCGGCTGGGCGTCCCCTCGTCCCGCGGCCCGGGGACTCCCGTAGCCTCTGTCCCGGGGCCCTGGTGAAGGCAGAGGTATGGTCACCCCTGTGCTCGGCTTTGAGGTGCCAAGGACCGGCACTGCCTTGGCTGGAGAAAGCCGCCCAAGGCCGGTTGGAGGCTGGCGCCAGCAGGTAACCCTGGGCTCCGGCTCTGGGTTCAGGCTTTGGAGGCGTGGTGAAGGGTTGCCGGTTGACCGCTTGCGCTTGCGGGAGGGAAGTGGACAAAGAAGGGGCTGTGGGTGGCAGACCGGGCCGAGGCGCCTGGCCTGAGGCCGGGGCTGCGAGGCTGTAGGGCCAAGCGGCGGCCCCGACCCCACCTTCCACTACCTCCCCACCCCACCGACCCCCGCCGGCCAAGGGTCCTGAGGCAAGGTGGGCGTCTGCAGAGGGTCCGGGGGCGTGGCGGCCGCAAAGGGAGTGGCGGGCAAAAGCCTACAGCACCCGGTATTCCCAGGTGGTCTCCCATCCAAGTACTAACCAGGCCCGACCCTGCTTAGCTTCCAGATCAGACGAGATCGGGCGCTTTCAGGGTGGTATGGCCGTAGACGCTGTGGCCGGGCTCCCGGCGCCCCAAAAGCAGCCGCCCGGCCTGCGTGGTGAGCGCGAGCCAGGTTGTTGGGCCGCGGCGGCGGCGAGCCTCTCCCCTCTGGCCGGCTCCAGCAGCGCTGCGCCTCCCGCCTGTTCCCCGCCTCCTCTGGACGCCGTGGGAGTGGGCACCAGGTTACTCCTTGCCGGCAGCAAGGCCCCTTCGCGCCACCCGTGGCTCCACGGGGCCTCTGCCACTTCCCTGGCGGTGACAGAAGCCAGAGAGACAGGGGTTGGGAGTCCGGGAAGAGAAGAGGAAGGAGGGACGCACAGGCTGGGTCACGGACTGGGACAGACGCACGGAGGCTGTGTTGAAGTGGCAGTTCTTCCACCAGAGTGCGGTCGTGCCCGGGGCTGGGCTCCGTTATGGAGGCAGTGCCAGGGGGTTCCGGGGGACGGCCTCCAGGGTCTGCGGAGTGCCGGTGGGGTCCGAGCCCCGCCCGGGGTCCCGCACGCGAAAGGAGGGGCTCAGGCCCAGGCACCCTCCTGCTGTGGGTTGTGTGCCTGCCTGCCTGCCTGCTTTTCCCCTGTGGTGGTCTCTCCTGGAGCCCCGGGGCGGGGTCAACGCCGCACGCGCGCAGGTGTGTTGCTCCCTCCCTCCACTGGTTTGTCCGGGCTCTTTTGTGGCTGTGCACCGGGGCCGCCGCGGACGGCCGGCGGGAACCGAGGGTGCAGGGCTCTAGTGGGAGAAGGAAGGGCGCTGGGGGAGGGGCCGCGGTGCCTGCCGGCGGAGACGGAGGCCTCCGGTGGGTTGGGGCGGCTGGGCGTCCCCTCGGCCCGTTGCCCGGGGACTCCCGGAGCCTCTGTCCCGGGGCCCGGGTGAAGGCAGTGGGATGGTCACCCCTGTGCTCGGCTTTGAGGTGCCAAGGACCGGCACAGCCTTGGCTGGAGAAAGCCGCCCAAGGCCGGTTGGAGGCTGGCGCCAGCAGGTAACCCTGGGCTCCGGCTCTGGGTTCAGGCTTTGGAGGCGTGGTGAAGGGTTGCCGGTTGACCGCTTGCCCTTGCGGGAGGGAAGTGGACAAAGAAGGGGCTGTGGGTGGCAGACCGGGCCGAGGCGCCTGGCCTGAGGCCGGGGCTGCGAGGCTGTAGGGCCAAGCGGTGGCCCCGACCCCACCTTCCACTACCTCCCCACCCCACCGACCCCCGCCGGCCAAGGGTCCTGAGGCAAGGTGGGCGTCTGCAGAAGGTCCGGGGGCGTGGCGGCCGCAAAGGGAGTGGCGGGCAAAAGCCTACAGCACCCGGTATTCCCAGGCGGTTTCCCATCCAAGTACTAACCAGGCCCGAATCTGCTTAGCTTCCAGATCAGACGAGATGGGGCGCTTTCAGGGTGGTATGGCCGTAGACGCTGGGGCCGGCCTCCCGGCGCCCCAAGAGCAGCCGCCCGGCCTGCGTGGTGAGCGCGAGCCAGGTTGTTGGGCCGCGGCGGCGGCGAGCCTCTCCCCCCTGGCCGGCTCCAGCAGCGCTGCGCCTCCCGCCTGTTCCCCGCCTCCTCTGGACGCCGTGGGCGTGGGCACCGGGTTACTCCTTGCCCGCAGCAAGGCCCCTTCGCGCCACCCGTGGCTCCACGGGGCCTCTGCCACTTCCCTGGCGGTGACAGAAGCCAGAGAGACAGGGGTTGGGAGTCCGGGAAGAGAAGAGGAAGGAGGGACGCACAGGCTGGGTCACGGTCTGGGACAGACGCACGGAGGCTGTGTTGAAGTGGCAGTTCTTCCACCAGAGTGCGGTCGTGCCCGGGGCTGGGCTCCGTTATGGAGGCAGTGCCAGGGGGTTCCGGGGGAAGGCCTCCAGGGTCTGCGGAGTGCCGGTGGGGTCCGAGCCCCGCCCGGGGTCTCGCACGCGAAAGGAGGGGCTCAGGCCCAGGCACCCTCCTGCTGTGGGTTGTGTGCCTGCCTGCCTGCCTGCTTTTCCCCTGTGGTGGTCTCTCCTGGAGCCCCGGGGCGGGGGCAACGCCCGCGGGCGCGCAGGTGTGTTGCTCCCTCCCTCCACTGGTTTGTCCGGGCTCTTTTGTGGCTGTGCACCGGGGCCGCCGCGGACGGCCGGCGGGAACCGAGGGAGCAGGGCTCTAGTGGGAGAAGGAAGGGCGCTGGGGGAGGGGCCGCGGTGCCTGCCGGTGGAGACGGAGGCCTCCGGTGGGGTGGGGCGGCTGGGCGTCCCCTTGGCCCGCGGCCCGGGGACTCCCGGAGCCTCTGTCCCGGGGCCCGGGTGAAGGCAGAGGGATGTCACCCCTGTGCTCGGCTTTGAGGTGCCAAGGACCGGCACTGCCTTGGCTGGAGAAAGCCGCCCAAGGCCGGTTGGAGGCTGGCGCCTGCAGGCAACCCTGGGCTTTGGCTCTGGGTTCAGGCTTAGGGGGCGTGGCGAAGGGATGCCGATTGACCGCTTGCGCTTGCGGGAGGGAATAGGACTAAGAAGGGGCTGTGGGTGGCAGACCGGGCCGAGGCGCCTGGCCTGAGGCCGGGGCTGCGAGGCTGTAGGGCCAAGCGGCGGCCCCGACCTCACCTTCCACTAGCCCCCCCACCCCGCCGAACCCCGATGGCCAAGGGTCCTGATGCAAAGTGGGCGTGTGCATATGGTCCGGGGGCGTGGCGGCCGCAAAAGGAGTGGCGGGCAAAAGCCTACAGCACCCGGTATTCCCAGGCCGTCTCCCATCCAAGTACTAACCAGGCCCGACCCTGCTTAGCTTCCAGATCAGACGAGATCGGGCGCTTTCAGGGTGGTATGGCCGTAGACGCTGGGGCCGGCCTCCCGGCGCCCCAAGAGCAGCCGCCCGGCCTGCGTGGTGAGCGCGCGCCGGATTGTTGGCCAGCGGCGGCGAGCCTCTCCCCCCTGGCCGGCTCCAGCAGCGCCGCGCCTCCCGCCTGTTCCCCGCCTTTTCTAGACGCCGCTGGCGTGGGCACCGGGTTACTCCTTGCCCGCTTCAAGGCCCCTTCGCGCCACCCGTGGCTCAACGGGCCCTTTACCTCTTCCCTGGCGGTGAAAGAAGCTAGAGAGACAGGGGTTGGGAGTCCGGGAAGAGAAGAAGAAGGAGGGACGCACAGGCTGGGTCACGGACTGGGACAGAGGCACGGATGCTGTGTTGAAGTGGCAGTTCTTCCACCAGAGTGCGGTCGAGCCCGGGGCTGGGCTTCGTTAAGGAGGCAGTGCCCGGGGGATCCCGGGGAAAGCCTCCAAAGTCTGCGGAGTGCCGGTGGGGTCCGAGCCCCGCCCAGTGTCCCTCACGCGGGAGGAGGGGCTAAGGCCCAGGCACCCTCCTGCTGTGGGTTGTGTGCCTGCCTGCCTGCCTGCTTTTCCCCTGTGGTGGTCTTTCCTGGAGCGTCGGGGCGGGGGCAACGCCCGCGGGCGCGCAGGTGTGTTGCTCCCTCCCTCCACTGGTTTGTCCGGGCTCTTTTGTGGCTGTGCACCGGGGCCGCCGCGGACGGCCGGCGGGAACCGAGGGTGCAGGGCTCTAGTGGGAGAAGGAAGGGCGCTGGGGGAGGGGCCGCGGTGCCTGCCGGCGGAGACGGAGGCCTCCGGTGGGTTGGGGCGGCTGGGCGTCCCCTCGGCCTGTTGCCCGGGGACTCCCGGAGCCTCTGTCCCGGGGCCCGGGTGAAGGCAGTGGGATGGTCACCCCTGTGCTCGGCTTTGAGGTGCCAAGGACCGGCACAGCCTTGGCTGGAGAAAGCCGCCCAAGGCCGGTTGGAGGCTGGCGCCAGCAGGTAACCCTGGGCTTTGGCTCTGGATTCAGGCTTTGGAGGCATGGTGAAGGGTTGCCGGTTGACCGCTTGCGCTTGCGGGAGGGAAGTGGACAAAGAAGGGGCTGTGGGTGGCAGACCGGGCCGAGGCGCCTGGCCTGAGGCCGGGGCTGCGAGGCTGTAGGGCCAAGCGGCGGCCCCGACCCCACCTTCCACTACCTCCCCACCCCACCGACCCCCGCCGGCCAAGGGTCCTGAGGCAAGGTGGGCGTCTGCATAGGGTCCGGGGGCGTGGCGGCCGCAAAGGGAGTGGCGGGCAAAAGCCTACAGCACCCGGTATTCCCAGGCGGTCTCCCATCCAAGTACTAACCAGGCCCGACCCTGCTTAGCTTCCAGATCAGAGGAGATCGGGCGCTTTCAGGGTGGTATAGCCGTAGACGCTGCGGCCGGGCTCCCGGCGCCCCAAGAGCAGCCGCCCGGCCTGCGTGGTGAGCGCGAGCCAGGTTGTTGGGCCGCGGCGGCGGCGAGCCTCTCCCCCCTGGCCGGCTCCAGCAGCGCTGCGCCTCCCGCCTGTTCCCCGCCTCCTCTGGACGCCGTGGGAGTGGGCACCGGGTTACTCCTTGCCGGCAGCAAGGCCCCTTCGCGCCACCCGTGGCTCCACGGGGCCTCTGCCACTTCCCTGGCGGTGACAGAAGCCAGAGAGACAGGGGTTGGGAGTCCGGGAAGAGAAGAGGAAGGAGGGACGCACAGGCTGGGTCACGGACTGGGACAGAGGCACGGAGGCTGTGTTGAAGTGGCAGTTCTTCCACCAGAGTGCGGTCGTGCCCGGGGCTGGGCTCCGTTATGGAGGCAGTGCCAGGGGGTTCCGGGGGACGGCCTCCAGGGTCTGCGGAGTGCCGGTGGGGTCCGAGCCCCGCCCGGGGTCCCGCACGCGAAAGGAGGGGCTCAGGCCCAGGCACCCTCCTGCTGTGGGTTGTGTGCCTGCCTGCCTGCCTGCTTTTCCCCTGTGGTGGTCTCTCCTGGAGCCCCGGGGCGGGGTCAACGCCGCAGGCGCGCAGGTGTGTTGCTCCCTCCCTCCACTGGTTTGTCCGGGCTCTTTTGTGGCTGTGCACCGGGGCCGCCGCGGACGGCCGGCGGGAACCGAGGGTGCAGGGCTCTAGTGGGAGAAGGAAGGGCGCTGGGGGAGGGGCCGCGGTGCCTTCCGGCGGAGACGGAGGCCTCCGGTGGGTTGGGGCGGCTGGGCGTCCCCTCGGCCCGTTGCCCGGGGACTCCCGGAGCCTCTGTCCCGGGGCCCGGGTGAAGGCAGTGGGATGGTCACCCCTGTGCTCGGCTTTGAGGTGCCAAGGACCGGCAAAGCCTGGGCTGGAGAAAGCCGCCCAAGGCCGGTTGGAGGCTGGCGCCAGCAGGTAACCCTGGGCTCCGGCTCTGGGTTCAGGCTTTGGAGGCGTGGTGAAGGGTTGCCGGTTGACCGCTTGCGCTTGCGGGAGGGAAGTGGACAAAGAAGGGGCTGTGGGTGGCAGACCGGGCCGAGGCGCCTGGCCTGAGGCCGGGGCTGCGAGGCTGTAGGGCCAAGCGGCGGCCCCGACCCCACCTTCCACTACCTCCCCACCCCACCGACCCCCGCCGGCCAAGGGTCCTGAGGCAAGGTGGGCGTCTGCAGAGGGTCCGGGGGCGTGGCGGCCGCAAAGGGAGTGGCGGGCAAAAGCCTACAGCACCCGGTATTCCCAGGCGGTTTCCCATCCAAGTACTAACCAGGCCCGAATCTGCTTAGCTTCCAGATCAGACGAGATGGGGCGCTTTCACGGTGGTATGGCCGTAGACGCTGGGGCCGGCCTCCCGGCACCCCAAGAGCAGCCGCCCGGCCTGCGTGGTGAGCGCGAGCCAGGTTGTTGGGCCGCGGCGGCGGCGAGCCCCTCCCCCTGGCCGGCTCCAGCAGCGCTGCGCCTCTCGCCTGTTCCCCGCCTCCTCTGGACGCCGCGGGCGTGGGCACCGGGTTACTCCTTGCCCGCAGCAAGGCCCCTTCGCGCCACCCGTGGCTCCACGGGGCCTCTGCCACTTCCCTGGCGGTGACAGAAGCCAGAGAGACAGGGGTTGGGAGTCCGGGAAGAGAAGAGGAAGGAGGGACGCACAGGCTGGGTCACGGACTGGGACAGACGCACGGAGGCTGTGTTGAAGTGGCAGTTCTTCCACCAGAGTGCGGTCGTGCCCGGGGCTGGGCTCCGTTATGGAGGCAGTGCCAGGGGGTTCCGGGGGAAGGCCTCCAGAATCTGCGGAGTGCAGGTGGGGTCCGAGCCCCGCCCGGGGTCCCGCACGCGAAAGGAGGGGCTCAGGCCCAGGCACCCTCCTGCTGTGGGTTGTGTGCCTGCCTGCCTGCCTGCTTTTCCCCTGTGGTGGTCTCTCCTGGAGCCCCGGGGCGGGGGCAAAGCCCGCGGGCGCGCAGGTGTGTTGCTCCCTCCCTCCACTGGTTGGTCCTGGCTCTTTTGTGGCTGTGCACCAGGGCTGCTGCGGACGGCCGGCGGGAACCGAGGGTGCAGGGCTCTAGTGGGAGAAGGAAAGGCGCTTGGGGAGGGGCCGCGGTGCCTGCCGGCGGAGACGGAGGCCTCCGGTGGGTTGGGGCGGCTGGGCGTCCCCTCGGCCCGTTGCCGGGGGACTCCCGGAGCCTCTGTCCCGGGGCCCTGGTGAAGGCAGAGGGATGGTCACCCCTGTGCTCGGCTTTGAGGTGCCAAGGACCGGCACTGCCTTGGCTGGAGAAAGCCGCCCAAGGCCGGTTGGAGGCTGGCGCCTGCAGGCAACCCTGGGCTTTGGCTCTGGGTTCAGGCTTAGGGGGCGTGGCGAAGGGCTGCCGATTGACCGCTTGCGGTTGCGGGAGGGAAGAGGACTAAGAAGGGGCTGTGGGTGGCAGACCGGGCCGAGGCGCCTGGCCTGAGGCCGGGGCTGCGAGGCTGTAGGGCCAAGCGGCGGCCCCTACCCCACCTTCCACTAGCCCCCCCACCCCGCCGACCCCCGCTGGCCAAGGGTCCTGAGGCAAAGTGGGCGTGTGCAGAGGGTCCGGGGGCGTGGCGGCCGCAAAACGAGTGGCGGGCAAAAGCCTACAGCACCCGGTATTCCCAGGCGGACTCCCATCCAAGTACTAACCAGGCCCGAATCTGCTTAGCTTCCAGATCAGACGAGATGGGGCGCTTTCACGGTGGTATGGCCGTAGACGCTGGGGCCGGCCTCCCGGCACCCCAAGAGCAGCCGCCCGGCCTGCGTGGTGAGCGCGAGCCAGGTTGTTGGGCCGCGGCGGCGGCGAGCCTCTCCCCCCTGGCCGGCTCCAGCAGCGCTGCGCCTCTCGCCTGTTCCCCGCCTCCTCTGGACGCCGCGGGCGTGGGCACCGGGTTACTCCTTGCCCGCAGCAAGGCCCCTTCGCGCCACCCGTGGCTCCACGGGGCCTCTGCCACTTCCCTGGCGGTGACAGAAGCCAGAGAGACAGGGGTTGGGAGTCCGGGAAGAGAAGAGGAAGGAGGGACGCACAGGCTGGGTCACGGACTGGGACAGACGCACGGAGGCTGTGTTGAAGTGGCAGTTCTTCCACCAGAGTGCGGTCGTGCCCGGGGCTGGACTCCGTTATGGAGGCAGTGCCAGGCGGTTCCGGGGGAAGGCCTCCAGAATCTGCGGAGTGCAGGTGGGGTCCGAGCCCCGCCCGGGGTCCCGCACGCGAAAGGAGGGGCTCAGGCCCAGGCACCCTCCTGCTGTGGGTTGTGTGCCTGCCTGCCTGCCTGCTTTTCCCCTGTGGTGGTCTCTCCTGGAGCCCCGGGGCGGGGGCAAAGCCCGCGGGCGCACAGGTGTGTTGCTCCCTCCCTCCACTGGTTGGTCCTGGCTCTTTTGTGGCTGTGCACCAGGGCCGCTGCAGACGGCCGGCGGGAACCGAGGGTGCAGGGCTCTAGTGGGAGAAGGAAGGGCGCTGGGGGAGGGGCCGCGGTGCCTGCCGGCGGAGACGGAGGCCTCCGGTGGGTTGGGGCGGCTGGGCGTCCCCTCGGCCCGTTGCCCGGGGACTCCCGGAGCCTCTGTCCCGGGGCCCTGGTGAAGGCAGAGGGATGGTCACCCCTGTGCTCGGCTTTGAGGTGCCAAGGACCGGCACTGCCTTGGCTGGAGAAAGCCGCCCAAGGCCGGTTGGAGGCTGGCGCCAGCAGGTAACCCTGGGCTCCGGCTCTGGGTTCAGGCTTTGGAGGCGTGGTGAAGGGTTGCCGGTTGACCGCTTGCGCTTGCGGGAGGGAAGTGGACAAAGAAGGGGCTGTGGGTGGCAGACCGAGCCGAGGCGCCTGGCCTGAGGCCGGGGCTGCGAGGCTGTAGGGCCAAGCGGCGGCCCCGACCCCACCTTCCACTACCTCCCCACCCCACCGACCCCCGCCGGCCAAGGGTCCTGAGGCAAGGTGGGCGTCTGCAGAGGGTCCGGGGGCGTGGCGGACGCAAAGGGAGTGGCGGCAAAAGCCTACAGCACCCGGTATTCCCAGGCGGTTTCCCGTCCAAGTACTAACCAGGCCCGAATCTGCTTAGCTTCCAGATCAGACGAGATGGGGCGCTTTCAGGGTGGTATGGCCGTAGACGCTGGGGCCGGCCTCCCGGCGCCCCAAGAGCAGCCGCCCGGCCTGCGTGGTGAGCGCGAGCCAGGTTGTTGGGCCGCGGCGGCGGCGAGCCTCTCCCCCCTGGCCGGCTCCAGCAGCGCTGCGCCTCCCGCCTGTTCCCCGCCTCCTCTGGACGCCACGGGCGTGGGCACCGGGTTACTCCTTGCCCGCAGCAAGGCCCCTTCGCGCCACCCGTGGCTCCACGGGGCCTCTGCCACTTCCCTGGCGGTGACAGAAGCCAGAGAGACAGGGGTTGGGAGTCCGGGAAGAGAAGAGGAAGGAGGGACGCACAGGCTGGGTCACGGACTGGGACAGACGCACGGAGGCTGTGTTGAAGTGGCAGTTCTTCCACCAGAGTGCGGTCGTGCCCGGGGCTGGGCTCCGTTATGGAGGCAGTGCCAGGGGGTTCCGGGGGAAGGCCTCCAGGGTCTGCGGAGTGCAGGTAGGGTCCGAGCCCCGGCCGGGGTCCCGCACGCGAAAGGAGGGGCTCAGGCCCAGGCACCCTCCTGCTGTGGGTTGTGTGCCTGCCTGCCTGCCTGATTTTCCCCTGTGGTGGTCTCTCCTGGAGCCCCAGGGCGGGGGCAACGCCCGCGGGCGCGCAGGTGTGTTGCTCCCTCCCTCCACTGGTTGGTCCGGACTCTTTTGTGGCTGTGCACAGGGGCCGCCGCGGACGGCCGGCGGGAACCGAGGGTGCAGGGCTCTAGTGGGAGAAGGAAGGGCGCTGGGGGAGGGGCCGCGGTGCCTGCCGGCGGAGACGGAGGCCTCCGGTGGGTTGGGGCGGCTGGGCGTCCCCTCGGCCCGTTGCCAGGGGACTGCCGGAGCCTCTGTCCCGGGGCCCGGGTGAAGGCAGTGGGATGGTCACCCCTGTGCTCGGCTTTGAGGTGCCAAGGACCGGCACAGCCTTGGCTGGAGAAAGCCGCCCAAGGCCGGTTGGAAGCTGGCGCCAGCAGGTAACCCTGGGCTCCGGGTCTGGGTTCAGGCTTTGGAGGCGTGGTGAAGGGTTGCCGGTTGACCGCTTGCGCTTGCGGGAGGGTAGTGGACAAAGAAGGGGCTGTGGGTAGCAGACCGGGCCGAGGGGCCTGGCCTGAGGCCGGGGCTGCGAGGCTGTAGGGCCAAGCGGCGGCCCCGACCCCACCTTCCACTACCTCCCCACCCCACCGACCCCCGCCGGCCAAGGGTCCTGAGGCCAGGTGGGCGTCTGCAGAGGGTCCGGGGGCGTGGCAGCCGCAAAGGGAGTGGCGGGCAAAAGCCTACAGCACCCGGTATTCCCAGGTGGTTTCCCATCCAAGTACTAACCAGGCCCGAATCTGCTTAGCTTCCAGATCAGACGAGATGGGGCGCTTTCAGGGTGGTATGGCCGTAGACGCTGGGGCCGGCCTCCCGGCGCCCCAAGAGCAGCCGCCCGGCCTGCGTGGTGAGCGCGAGCCAGGTTGTTGGGCCGCGGCGGCGGCGAGCCTCTCCCCCCTGGCCGGCTCCAGCAGCGCTGCGCCTCCCGCCTGTTCCCCGCCTCCTCTGGACGCCGCGGGCGTGGGCACCGGGTTACTCCTTGCCCGCAGCAAGGCCCCTTCGCGCCACCCGTGGCTCCACGGGGCCTCTGCCACTTCCCTGGCGGTGACAGAAGCCAGAGAGACAGGGGTTGGGAGTCCGGGAAGAGAAGAGGAAGGAGGGACGCACAGGCTGGGTCACGGACTGGGACAGACGCACGGAGGCTGTGTTGAAGTGGCAGTTCTTCCACCAGAGTGCGGTCGTGCCCGGGGCTGGGCTCCGTTATGGAGGCAGTGCCAGGGGGTTCCGGGGGAAGGCCTCCAGGGTCTGCGGAGTGCAGGTAGGGTCCGAGCCCCGCTCGGGGTCCCGCACGCGAAAGGAGGGGCTCAGGCCCAGGCACCCTCCTGCTGTGGGTTGTGTGCCTGCCTGCCTGCCTGCTTTTCCCCTGTGGTGGTCTCTCCTGGAGCCCCGGGGCGGGGGCCACGCCCGCGGGCGCGCAGGTGTGTTGCTCCCTCCCTCCACTGGTTGGTCCGGGCTCTTTTGTGGCTTTGCACCGGGGCCGCCGCGGACGGCCGGCGGGAACCGAGGGTGCAGGGCTCTAGTGGGAGAAGGAAGGGCGCTGGGGGAGGGGCCGCGGTGCCTGCCGGCGGAGACGGAGGCCTCCGGTGGGTTGGGGCGGCTGGGCGTCCCCTCGGCCCGTTGCCCGGGGACTCCCGGAGCCTCTGTCCCGGGGCCCGGGTGAAGGCAGTGGGATGGTCACCCCTGTGCTCGGCTTTGAGGTGCCAAGGACCGGCACAGCCTTGGCTGGAGAAAGCCGCCCAAGGCCGGTTGGAGGCTGGCGCCAGCAGGTAACCCTGGGCTCCGGCTCTGGGTTCAGGCTTTGGAGGCGTGGTGAAGGTTTGCCGGTTGACCGCTTGCGCTTGCGGGAGGGAAGTGGACTAAGAAGGGGCTGTGGGTGGCAGACCGGGCCGAGGCGCCTGGCCTGAGGCCGGGGCTGCGAGGCTGTAGGTCCAAGCGGCGGCCCCGACCCCACCTTCCACTACCTCCCCACCCCACCGACCCCCGCCGGCCAAGGGTCCTGATGCAAGGTGGGCGTCTGCAGAGGGTCCGGGGGCGTGGCGGCCGCAAAGGGAGTGGCGGGCAAAAGCCTACAGCACCCGGTATTCCCAGGCGGTTTCCCATCCAAGTACTAACCAGGCCCGAATCTGCTTAGCTTCCAGATCAGACGAGATGGGGCGCTTTCAGGGTGGTATGGCCGTAGACGCTGGGGCCGGCCTCCCGGCGCCCCAAGAGCAGCCGCCCGGCCTGCGTGGTGAGCGCGAGCCAGGTTGTTGGGCCGCGGCGGCGGCGAGCCTCTCCCCCCTGGCCGGCTTTAGCAGCGCTGTGCCTCCCGCCTGTTCCCCGCCTCCTCTGGACGCCGCGGGAGTGGGCACCGGGTTACTCCTTGCCCGCAGCAAGGCCCCTTCGCGCCACCCGTGGCTGCACGGGGCCTCTGCCACTTCCCTGGCGGTGACAGAAGCCAGAGAAACAGGGGTTGGGAGTCCGGGAAGAGAAGAGGAAGGAGGGACGCACAGGCGGGGTCACGGACTGGGACAGACGCACGGAGGCTGTGTTGAAGTGGCAGTTCTTCCACCAGAGTGCGGTCGTACCCGGGGCTGGGCTCCGTTATGGAGGCAGTGCCAGGGGGTTCCGGGGGAAGGCCTCCAGGGTCTGCGGAGTGCCGGTGGGGTCCGAGCCCCGCCCGGGGTCCCGCAGGCGAAAGGAGGGGCTCAGGCCCAGGCACCCTCCTGCTGTGGGTTGTGTGCCTGCCTGCCTGCCTGCTTTTCCCCTGTGGTGGTCTCTCCTGGAGCCCCGGGGCGGGGGCAACGCCCGCGGGCGCGCAGGTTTGTTGCTCCCTCCCTCCACTGGTTGGTCCGGGCTCTTTTGTGGCTGTGCACCGGGGCCGCCGCGGATGGCCGGCGGGAACCGAGAGTGGAGGGCTCTAGTGGGAGAAGGAAGGGCGCTGGGGGAGGGGCCGCGGTGCCTGCCGGCGGAGACGGAGGCCTCCGGTGGGTTGGGGCGGCTGGGCGTCCCCTCGGCCCGTTGCCCGGGGACTCCCGGAGCCTCTGTCCCGGGGCCCGGGTGAAGGCAGTGGGATGGTCACCCCTGTGCTCGGCTTTGAGGTGCCAAGGACCGGCACAGCCTTGGCTGGAGAAAGCCGCCCAAGGCCGGTTGGAGGCTGGCGCCAGCAGGTAACCCTGGGCTCCAGCTCTGGGTTCAGGCTTTGGAGGCGTGGTGAAGGGTTGCCGGTTGACCGCTTGCGCTTGCGGGAGGGAAGTGGACAAAGAAGGGGCTGTGGGTGGCAGACCGGGCCGAGGCGCCTGGCCTGAGGCCGGGGCTGCGAGGCTGTAGGGCCAAGCGGCGGCCCCGACCCCACCTTCCACTACCTCCCCACCCCACCGACCCCCGCCGGCCAAGGGTCCTGAGGCAAGGTGGGCGTCTGCAGAGGGTCCGGGGGCGTGGCGGCCGCAAAGGGAGTGGCGGGCAAAAGCCTACAGCACCCGGTATTCCCAGGCGGTTTCCCATCCAAGTACTAACCAGGCCCGAATCTGCTTAGCTTGCAGATCAGACGAGATGGGGCGCTTTCAGGGTGGTATGGCCGTAGACGCTGGGGCCGGCCTCCCGGCGCCCCAAGAGCAGCCGCCCGGCCTGCGTGGTGAGCGTGAGCCAGGTTGTTGGCCCCGGCGGCGGCGAGCCTCTCCCCCCTGGCCAGCTCCAGCAGCGCTGCGCCTCCCGCCTGTTCCCCGCCTCCTCTGGACGCCGCGGGCGTGGGCACCGGGTTACTCCTTGCCCGCAGCAAGGCCCCTTCGCGCCACCCGTGGCTCCACGGGGCCTCTGCCACTTCCCTGGCGGTGACAGAAGCCAGAGAGACAGGGGTTGGGAGTCCGGGAAGAGAAGAGGAAGGAGGGACGCACAGGCTGGGTCACGGTCTGGGACAGACGCACGGAGGCTGTGTTGAAGTGGCAGTTCTTCCACCAGAGTGCGGTCGTGCCCGGGGCTGGGCTTCGTTAAGGAGGCAGTGCCCGGGGGATCCCGGGGAAGGCCTCCAAAGACTGCGGAGTGCCGGTGGGGTCCGAGCCCCGCCCAGTGTCCCTCACGCGGGAGGAGGGGCTAAGGCCCAGGCACCCTCCTAATGTGGGTTGTGTGCCTGCCTGCCTGCCTGCTTTTCCCCTGTGGTGGTCTCTCCTGGAGCCCCGGGGCGGGGGCAACGCCCGCGGGCGCGCAGGTGTGTTGCTCCCTCCCTCCACTGGTTTGTCCGGGCTCTTTTGTGGCTGTGCACCGGGGCCCCCGCGGACGGCCGGCGGGAACCGAGGGTGCAGGGCTCTAGTGGGAGAAGGAAGGGCGCTGGAGGAGGGGCCGCGGTGCCTGCCGGCGGAGACTGAGGCCTCCGGTGGGGTCGGGCGGCTGGGCGTCCCCTTGGCCCGCGGCCCAGGGACTCCCGGAGCCTCTGTCCCGGGGCCCGGGTGAAGGCAGAGGGATGTCACCCCTGTGCTCGGTTTTGAGGTGCCAAGGACCGGCACTGCCTTGGCTGGAGAAAGCCGCCCAAGGCCGGTTGGAGGCTGGCGCCTGCAGGCAACCCTGGGCTTTGGCTCTGGGTTCAGGCTTAGGGGGCGTGGCGAAGGGATGCCGATTGACCGCTTGCTCTTGCGGGAGGGAATAGGACTAAGAAGGGGCTGTGGGTGGCAGACCGGGCCGAGGCGCCTGGCCTGAGGCCGGGGCTGCGAGGCTGTAGGGCCAAGCGGCGGCCCCGACCCCACCTTCCACTAGCCCCCCCACCCCGCTGAACCCCGCTGGCCAAGGGTCCTGATGCAAAGTGGGCGTGTGCATAGGGTCCGGGGGCGTGGCGGCCGCAAAAGGAGTGGCGGGCAAAAGCCTACAGCACCCGGTATTCCCAGGCCGTCTCCCATCCAAGTACTAACCAGGCCCGACCCTGCTTAGCTTCCAGATCAGACAAGATCGGGCGCTTTCAGGGTGGTATGGCCGTAGACGCTGGGGCCGGCCTCCCGGCGCCCCAAGAGCAGCCGCCCGGCCTGCGTGGTGAGCGCGCGCCGGATTGTTGGCCAGCGGCGGCGAGCCTCTCCCCCCGGGCCGGCTCCAGCAGCGCCGCGCCTCCCGCCTGTTCCCCGCCTTTTCTAGACGCCGCTGGCGTGGGCACCGGGTTACTCCTTGCCCGCAGCAAGGCCCCTTCCCGCCACCCGTGGCTCAACGGGCCCTTTACCTCTTCCCTGGCGGTGAAAGAAGCTAGAGAGACAGGGGTTGGGAGTCCGGGAAGAGAAGAGGAAGGAGGGACGCACAGGCTGGGTCACGGACTGGGACAGAGGCACGGATGCTGTGTTGAAGTGGCAGTTCTTCCACCAGAGTGCGGTCGAGCCCGGGGCTGGGCTTCGTTAAGGAGGCAGTGCCCGGGGGATCCCGGGGAAGGCCTCCAAAGTCTGCGGAGTGCCGGTGGGGTCCGAGCCCCGCCCAGTGTCCCTCACGCGGGAGGAGGGGCTAAGGCCCAGGCACCCTCCTGCTGTGGGTTGTTTGCCTGCCTGCCTGCCTGCTTTTCCCCTGTACTGGTCTTTCCTGGAGCGTCGGGGCGGGGGCAACGCCCGCGGGCGCGCAGGTGTGTTGCTCCCTCCCTCCACTGGTTTGTCCGGGCTCTTTTGTGGCTGTGCACCGGGGCCGCCGCGGACGGCCGGCGGGAACCGAGGGTGCAGGGCTCTAGTGGGAGAAAAAAGGGCGCTGGGGGAGGGGCCGCGGTGCCTGCCGGCGGAGACGGAGGCCTCCGGTGGGTTGGGGCGGCTGGGCGTCCCCTCGGCCCGTTGCCCGGGGACTCCCGGAGCCTCTGTCCCGGGGCCCGGGTGAAGGCAGTGGGATGGTCACCCCTGTGCTCGGCTTTGAGGTGCCAAGGACCGGCACAGCCTTGGCTGGAGAAAGCCGCCCAAGGCCGGTTGGAGGCTGGCGCCAGCAGGTAACCCTGGGCTTTGGCTCTGGGTTCAGGCTTTGGAGGCGTGGTGAAGGGTTGCCGGTTGACCGCTTGCGCTTGCGGGAGGGAAGTGGACAAAGAAGGGGCTGTGGGTGGCAGACCGGGCCGAGGCGCCTGGCCTGAGGCCGGGGCTGCGAGGCTGTAGGGCCAAGCGGCGGCCCCGACCCCACCTTCCACTACCTCCCCACCCCACCGACCCCCGCCGGCCAAGGTTCCTGAGGCAAGGTGGGCGTCTGCAGAGGGTCCGGGGGCGTGGCGGCCGCAAAGGGAGTGGCGGGCAAAAGCCTACAGCACCCGGTATTCCCAGGCGGACTCCCATCCAAGTACTAACCAGGCCCGACCCTGCTTAGCTTCCAGATCAGACGAGATCGGGCGCTTTCAGGGTGGTATGGCCGTAGACGCTGCGGCCGGGCTCCCGGCGCCCCAAGAGCAGCCGCCCGGCCTGCGTGGTGAGCGCGAGCCAGGTTGTTGGGCCGCGGCGGCGGCGAGCCTCTCCCCCCTGGCCGGCTCCAGCAGCGCTGCGCCTCCCGCCTGTTCCCCGCCTCATCTGGACGCCGCGGGCGTGGGCACCGGGTTACTCCTTGCCCGCAGCAAGGCCCTTCGCGCCACCCGTGGCTCCACGGGGCCTCTGCCACTTCCCTGGCAGTGACAGAAGCCAGAGAGACAGGGGTTGGGAGTCCGGGAAGAGAAGAGGAAGGAGGGACGCACAGGCTGGGTCACGGACTGGGACAGACGCACAGAGGCTGTGTTGAAGTGGCAGTTCTTCCACCAGAGTGCGGTCGTGTTCGGGGCTGGGCTTCGTTATGGAGGCAGTGCCAGGGGGTTCCGGGGGAAGGCCTCCAGGGTCTGCGGAGTGCCGGTGGGGTCCGAGCCCCGCCAGGGGTCCCGCACGCGAAAGGAGGGGCTCAGGCCCAGGCACCCTCCTGCTGTGGGTTGTGTGCCTGCCTGCCTGCCTGCTTTTCCCCTGTGGTGGTCTCTCCTGGAGCCCCGTGGCGGGGGCAACGCCCGCGCGCGCGCAGGTGGGTTGCTCCCTCCCTCCACTGGTTTGTCCGGGCTCTTTTGTGGCTGTGCTCAGGGGGCCACCGCGGAAGGCCGGCGGGAACCGAGGGTGCAGGGCTCTAGTGGGAGAAGGAAGGGCGCTGGGGGAGGGGCCGCGGTGCCTGCCGGCGGAGACGGAGGCCTCTGGTCGGGTGGGGCGGCTGGGCGTCCCCTCGTCCCGCGGCCCGGGGACTCCCGGAGCCTCAGTCCCGGGGCCCTGGTGAAGGCAGAGGGATGGTCACCCCTGTGCTCGGCTTTGAGGTGCCAAGGACCGGCACTGCCTTGGCTGGAGAAAGCCGCCCAAGGCCGGTTGGAGGCTGGCGCCTGCAGGCAACCCTGGGCTTTGGCTCTGGGTTCAGGCTTAGGGGGCGTGGCGAAGGGCTGCCGATTGACCGCTTGCGGTTGCGGGAGGGAAGAGGACTAAGAAGGGGCTGTGGGTGGCAGACCGGGCCGAGGCGCCTGGCCTGAGGCCGGGGCTGCGAGGCTGTAGGGCCAAGCGGCGGCCCCTAACCCACCTTCCACTAGCCCCCCCACCCCGCCGACCCCCGCTGGCCAAGGGTCCTGAGGCAAAGTGGGCGTGTGCAGAGGGTCCGGGGGCGTGGCGGCCGCAAAACGAGTGGCGGGCAAAAGCCTACAGCACCCGGTATTCCCAGGCGGACTCCCATCCAAGTACTAACCGGGCCCGACCCTGCTTAGCTTCCAGATCAGACGAGATCGGGCGCTTTCAGGGTGGTATGGCCGTAGACGCTGCGGCCGGGCTCCAGGCGCCCCAAGAGCAGCCGCCCGGCCTGCGTGGTGAGCGCGAGCCAGGTTGTTGGGCCGCGGCGGCGGCGAGCCTCTCCCCCCTGGCCGGCTCCAGCAGCGCTGCGCCTCCCGCCTGTTCCCGCCTCCTCTGGACGCCGCGGGAGTGGGCACCGGGTTACTCCTTGCCGGCAGCAAGGCCCCTTCGCGCCACCCGTGGCTCCACGGGGCCTCTGCCACTTCCCTGGCGATGACAGAAGCCAGAGAGACAGGGGTTGGGAGTCCGGGAAGAGAAGAGGAAGGAGGGACGCACAGGCTGGGTCACGGACTGGGACAGACGCACGGAGGCTGTGTTGAAGTGGCAGTTCTTCCACCAGAGTGCGGTCGTGCCCGGGACTGGGCTCCGTTATGGAGGCAGTGCCAGGGGGTTCCGGGGGAAGGCCTCCAGGGTCTGCGGAGTGCCTGTGGGGTCCGAGCCCCGCCCGGGGTCCCGCACGCGAAAGGAGGGGCTCAGGCCCAGGCACCCTCCTGCTGTGGGTTGTGTGCCTGCCTGCCTGCCTGCTTTTCCCCTGTGGTGGTCTCTCCTGGAGCCCCGGGGCGGGGTCAACGCCCGCGCGCGCGCAGGTGTGTTGCTCCCTCCCTCCACTGGTTTGTCCGGGCTCTTTTGTGGCTGTGCACCGGGGCCGCCGCGGACGGCCGGCGGGAAACGGGGGTGGAGGGCTCTAGTGGGAGAAGGACGGGCGCTGGGGGAGGGGCCGCGGTGCCTGCCTGCGGAGACGGAGGCCTCCGGTGGGTTGGGGCGGCTGGGCGTCCCCTCGGCCCGTTGCCCGGGGACTCCCGGAGCCTCTGTCCCGGGGCCCGGGTGAAAGCAGTGGGATGGTCACCCCTGTGCTCGGCTTTGAGGTGCCAAGGACCGGCACAGCCTTGGCTGGAGAAAGCCGCCCAAGGCCGGTTGGAGGCTGGCGCCAGCAGGTAACCCTGGGCTCCGGCTCTGGGTTCAGGCTTTGGAGGCGTGGTGAAGGGTTGCCGGTTGACCGCTTGCGCTTGCGGGAGGGAAGTGGACAAAGACGGGGCTGTGGGTGGCAGACCGGGCCGAGGCGCCTGGCCTGAGGCCGGGGCTGCGAGGCTGTAGGGCCAAGCGGCGGCCCCGACCCCACCTTCCACTACCTCCCCACCCCACCGACCCCCGCCGGCCAAGGGTCCTGAGGCAAGGTGGGCGTCTGCAGAGGGTCCGGGGGCGTGGCGGCCGCAAAGGGAGTGGCGGGCAAAAGCCTACAGCAGCCGGTATTCCCAGGCGGTTTCCCATCCAAGTACTAACCAGGCCCGAATCTGCTTAGCTTCCAGATCAGATGAGATGGGGCGCTTTCAGGGTGGTATGGCCGTAGACGCTGGGGCCGGCCTCCCGGCACCCCAAGAGCAGCCGCCCGGCCTGCGTGGTGAGCGCGAGCCAGGTTGTTGGGCCGCGGCGGCGGCGAGCCTCTCCCCCCTGGCCGGCTCCAGCAGCGCTGCGCCTCCCGCCTGTTCCCCGCCTCCTCTGGACGCCGCGGGCGTGGGCACCGGGTTACTCCTTGCCCGCAGCAAGGCCCCTTCGCGCCACCCGTGGCTCCACGGGGCCTCTGCCACTTCCATGGCGGTGACAGAAGCCAGAGAGACAGGGGTTGGGAGTCCGGGAAGAGAAGAGTAATGAGGGACGCACAGGCTGGGTCTCGGACTGGGACAGACGCACGGAGGCTGTGTTGAAGTGGCAGTTCTTCCACCAGAGTGCGGTCGAGCCCGGGGCTGGGCTTCGTTAAGGAGGCAGTGCCCGGGGGATCCCGGGGAAGGCCTCCAAAGTCTGCGGAGTGCCGGTGGGGTCCGAGCCCCGCCCAGTGTCCCTCACGCGGGAGGAGGGGCTAAGGCCCAGGCACCCTCCTGCTGTGGGTTGTGTGCCTGCCTGCCTGCCTGCTTTTCCCCTGTGGTGGTCTTTCCTGGAGCGTCGGGGCGGGGGCAACGCCCGCGGGCGCGCAGGTGTGTTGCTCCCTCCCTCCACTGGTTTGTCCGGGCTCTTTTGTGGCTGTGCACCGGGGCCACCGCGGACGGCCGGCGGGAACCGAGGGTGCAGGGCTCTAGTGGGAGAAGGAAGGGCGCTGGGGGTGGGGCCGCGGTGCCTGCCGGCGGAGACGGAGGCCTCCGGTGGGTTGGGGCGGCTGGGCGTCCCCTCGGCCCGTTGCCCGGGGACTCCCGGAGCCTCTGTCCCGGGGCCCGGGTGAAGGCAGTGGGATGGTCACCCCTGTGCTCGGCTTTGAGGTGCCAAGGACCGGCACAGCCTTGGCTGGAGAAAGCCGCCCAAGGCCGGTTGGAGGCTGGCGCCAGCAGGTAACCCTGGGCTTTGGCTCTGGGTTCAGGCTTTGGAGGCGTGGTGAAGGGTTGCCGGTTGACCGCTTGCGCTTGCGGGAGGGAAGTGGACAAAGAAGGGGCTGTGGGTGGCAGACCGGGCCGAGGCGCCTGGCCTGAGGCCGGGGCTGCGAGGCTGTAGGGCCAAGCGGCGGCCCCGACCCCACCTTCCACTACCTCCCCACCCCACCGACCCCCGCCGGCCAAGGGTCCTGAGGCAAGGTGGGCGTCTGCAGAGGGTCCGGGGGCGTGGCGGCCGCAAAGGGAGTGGCGGGCAAAAGCCTACAGCACCCGGTATTCCCAGGCGGTCTCCCATCCAAGTACTAACCAGGCCCGACCCTGCTTAGCTTCCAGATCAGACGAGATCGGGCGCTTTCAGGGTGGTATGGCCGTAGACGCTGTGGCCGGGCTCCCGGCGCCCCAAGAGCAGCCGCCCGGCCTGCGTGGTGAGCGCGAGCCAGGTTGTTGGGCCGCGGCGGCGGCGAGCCTCTCCCCCCTGGCCGGCTCCAGCAGCGCTGCGCCTCCCGCCTGTTCCCCGCCTCCTCTGGACGCCGCGGGCGTGGGCACCGGGTTACTCCTTGCCCGCAGCAAGGCCCCTTCGCGCCACCCGTGGCTCCACGGGGCCTCTGCCACTTCCCTGGCAGTGACAGAAGCCAGAGAGACAGGGGTTGGGAGTCCGGGAAGAGAAGAGGAAGGAGGGACGCACAGGCTGGGTCACGGACTGGGACAGACGCACGGAGGCTGTGTTGAAGTGGCAGTTCTTCCACCAGAGTGCGGTCGTGCCCGGGGCTGGGCTCCGTTATGGAGGCAGTGCCAGGGGGTTCCGGGGGAAGGCCTCCAGGGTCTGCGGAGTGCCGGTGGGGTCCGAGCCCCGCCCGGGGTCCCGCACGCGAAAGGAGGGGCTCAGGCCCAGGCACCCTCCTGCTGTGGGTTGTGTGCCTGCCTGCCTGCCTGCTTTTCCCCTGTGGTGGTCTCTCCTGGAGCCCCGGGGCGGGGTCAACGCCCGCGCGCGCAGGTGGGTTGCTCCCTCCCTCCACTGGTTTGTCCGGGCTCTTTTGTGGCTGTGCACCGGGGCCGCCGCAAACGGCCGGCGGGAACCGAGGGTGCAGGGCTCTAGTGGGAGAAGGAAGGGCGCTGGAGGAGGGGCCGCGGTGCCTGCCGGCGGAGACGGAGGCCTCTGGTGGGGTGGGGCGGCTGGGCGTCCCCTCGTCCCGCGGCCCGGGGACTCCCGTAGCCTCTGTCCCGGGGCCCTGGTGAAGGCAGAGGTATGGTCACCCCTGTGCTCGGCTTTGAGGTGCCAAGGACCGGCACTGCCTTGGCTGGAGAAAGCCGCCCAAGGCCGGTTGGAGGCTGGCGCCAGCAGGTAACCCTGGGCTCCGGCTCTGGGTTC
This sequence comes from Rhinolophus hipposideros, assembly GCF_964194185.1. Lineage (NCBI taxonomy): Eukaryota > Metazoa > Chordata > Mammalia > Chiroptera > Rhinolophidae > Rhinolophus > Rhinolophus hipposideros. The sequence continues at coordinate 140,510 of NW_027669356.1, forward strand.
AGGCTTTGGAGGCGTGGTGAAGGGTTGCCGGTTGACCGCTTGCGCTTGCGGGAGGGAAGTGGACAAAGAAGGGGCTGTGGGTGGCAGACCGGGCCGAGGCGCCTGGCCTGAGGCCGGGGCTGCGAGGCTGTAGGGCCAAGCGGCGGCCCCGACCCCACCTTCCACTACCTCCCCACCCCACCGACCCCCGCCGGCCAAGGGTCCTGAGGCAAGGTGGGCGTCTGCAGAGGGTCCGGGGGCGTGGCGGCCGCAAAGGGAGTGGCGGGCAAAAGCCTACAGCACCCGGTATTCCCAGGCGGTCTCCCATCCAAGTACTAACCAGGCCCGACCCTGCTTAGCTTCCAGATCAGACGAGATCGGGCGCTTTCAGGGTGGTATGGCCGTAGACGCTGTGGCCGGGCTCCCGGCGCCCCAAAAGCAGCCGCCCGGCCTGCGTGGTGAGCGCGAGCCAGGTTGTTGGGCCGCGGCGGCGGCGAGCCTCTCCCCTCTGGCCGGCTCCAGCAGCGCTGCGCCTCCCGCCTGTTCCCCGCCTCCTCTGGACGCCGTGGGAGTGGGCACCAGGTTACTCCTTGCCGGCAGCAAGGCCCCTTCGCGCCACCCGTGGCTCCACGGGGCCTCTGCCACTTCCCTGGCGGTGACAGAAGCCAGAGAGACAGGGGTTGGGAGTCCGGGAAGAGAAGAGGAAGGAGGGACGCACAGGCTGGGTCACGGACTGGGACAGACGCACGGAGGCTGTGTTGAAGTGGCAGTTCTTCCACCAGAGTGCGGTCGTGCCCGGGGCTGGGCTCCGTTATGGAGGCAGTGCCAGGGGGTTCCGGGGGAAGGCCTCCAGGGTCTGAGGAGTGCCGGTGGGGTCCGAGCCCCGCCCGGGGTCCCGCACGCGAAAGGAGGGGCTCAGGCCCAGGCACCCTCCTGCTGTGGGTTGTGTGCCTGCCTGCCTGCCTGCTTTTCCCCTGTGGTGGTCTCTCCTGGAGCCCCGGGGCGGGGTCAACGCCGCACGCGCGCAGGTGTGTTGCTCCCTCCCTCCACTGGTTTGTCCGGGCTCTTTTGTGGCTGTGCACCGGGGCCGCCGCGGACGGCCGGCGGGAACCGAGGGTGCAGGGCTCTAGTGGGAGAAGGAAGGGCGCTGGGGGAGGGGCCGCGGTGCCTGCCGGCGGAGACGGAGGCCTCCGGTGGGTTGGGGCGGCTGGGCGTCCCCTCGGCCCGTTGCCCGGGGACTCCCGGAGCCTCTGTCCCGGGGCCCTGGTGAAGGCAGAGGGATGGTCACCCCTGTGCTCGGCTTTGAGGTGCCAAGGACCGGCACTGCCTTGGCTGGAGAAAGCCGCCCAAGGCCGGTTGGAGGCTGGCGCCTGCAGGCAACCCTGGGCTTTGGCTCTGGGTTCAGGCTTAGGGGGCGTGGCGAAGGGCTGCCGATTGACCGCTTGCGCTTGCGGGAGGGAAGAGGACTAAGAAGGGGCTGTGGGTGGCAGACCGGGCCGAGGCGCCTGGCCTGAGGCCGGGGCTGCGAGGCTGTAGGGCCAAGCGGCGGCCCCTACCCCACCTTCCACTAGCCCCCCCACCCCGCCGACCCTTGCTGGCCAAGGGTCCTGAGGCAAAGTGGGCGTGTGCAGAGGGTCCGGGGGCGTGGCGGCCGCAAAACGAGTGGCGGGCAAAAGCCTACAGCACCCGGTATTCCCAGGCGGACTCCCATCCAAGTACTAACCAGGCCCGACCCTGCTTAGCTTCCAGATCAGACGAGATCGGGCGCTTTCAGGGTGGTATGGCCGTAGACGCTGCGGCCGGGCTCCAGGCGCCCCAAGAGCAGCCGCCCGGCCTGCGTGGTGAGCGCGAGCCAGGTTGTTGGGCCGCGGCGGCGGCGAGCCTCTCCCCCCTGGCCGGCTCCAGCAGCGCTGCGCCTCCCGCCTGTTCCCCGCCTCCTCTGGACGCCGCGGGAGTGGGCACCGGGTTACTCCTTGCCGGCAGCAAGGCCCCTTCGCGCCACCCGTGGCTCCACGGGGCCTCTACCACTTCCCTGGCGATGACAGAAGCCAGAGAGACAGGGGTTGGGAGTCCGGGAAGAGAAGAGGAAGGAGGGACGCACAGGCTGGGTCACGGACTGGGACAGACGCACGGAGGCTGTGTTGAAGTGGCAGTTCTTCCACCAGAGTGCGGTCGTGCCCGGGGCTGGGCTCCGTTATGGAGGCAGTGCCAGGGGGTTCCGGGGGAAGGCCTCCAGGGTCTGCGGAGTGCCTGTGGGGTCCGAGCCCCGCCCGGGGTCCCGCACGCGAAAGGAGGGGCTCAGGCCCAGGCACCCTCCTGCTGTGGGTTGTGTGCCTGCCTGCCTGCCTGCTTTTCCCCTGTGGTGGTCTCTCCTGGAGCCCCGGGGCGGGGTCAACGCCCGCGCGCGCGCAGGTGTGTTGCTCCCTCCCTCCACTGGTTTGTCCGGGCTCTTTTGTGGCTGTGCACCGGGGCCGCCGCGGACGGCCGGCGGGAACCGGGGGTGGAGGGCTCTAGTGGGAGAAGGAAGGGCGCTGGGGGAGGGGCCGCGGTGCCTGCCGGCGGAGACGGAGGCCTCCGGTGGGTTGGGGCGGCTGGGCGTCCCCTCGGCCCGTTGCCCGGGGACTCCCGGAGCCTGTCCCGGGGCCCGGGTGAAGGCAGTGGGATGGTCACCCCTGTGCTCGGCTTTGAGGTGCCAAGGACCGGCACAGCCTTGGCTGGAGAAAGCCGCCCAAGGCCGGTTGGAGGCTGGCGCCAGCAGGTAACCCTGGGCTCCGGCTCTGGGTTCAGGCTTTGGAGGCGTGGTGAAGGGTTGCCGGTTGACCGCTTGCGCTTGCGGGAGGGAAGTGGACAAAGAAGGGGCTGTGGGTGGCAGACCGGGCCGAGGCGCCTGGCCTGAGGCCGGGGCTGCGAGGCTGTAGGGCCAAGCGGCGGCCCCGACCCCACCTTCCACTACCTCCCCACCCCACCGACCCCCGCCGGCCAAGGGTCCTGAGGCAAGGTGGGCGTCTGCAGAGGGTCCGGGGGCGTGGCAACCGCAAAGGGAGTGGCGGGCAAAAGCCTACAGCACCCGGTATTCCCAGGCGATTTCCCGTCCAAGTACTAACCAGGCCCGAATCTGCTTAGCTTCCAGATCAGACGAGATGGGGCGCTTTCAGGGTGGTATGGCCGTAGACGCTGGGGCCGGCCTCCCAGCGCCCCAAGAGCAGCCGCCCGGCCTGCGTGGTGAGCGCGAGCCAGGTTGTTGGGCCGCGGCGGCGGCGAGCCTCTCCCCCCTGGCCGGCTCAGCAGCGCTGCGCCTCCCGCCTGTTCCCCGCCGCCTCTGGACGCCGCGGGCGTGGGCACCGGGTTACTCCTTGCCCGCAGCAAGGCCCCTTCGCGCCACCCGTGGCTCCACGGGGCCTCTGCCACTTCCCTGGCGGTGACAGAAGCCAGAGAGACAGGGGTTGGGAGTCCGGGAAGAGAAGAGGAAGGAGGGACGCACAGGCTGGGTCACGGACTGGGAAAGACGCACGGAGGCTGTGTTGAAGTGGCAGTTCTTCCACCAGAGTGCGGTCGTGCCCAGGGCTGGGCTCCGTTATGGAGGCAGTGCCAGGGGGTTCCGGGGGAAGGCCTCCAGGGTCTGCGGAGTGCAGGTAGGGTCCGAGCCCCGGCCGGGGTCCCGCACGCGAAAGGAGGGGCTCAGGCCCAGGCACCCTCCTGCTGTGGGTTGTGTGCCTGCCTGCCTGCCTGATTTTCCCCTGTGGTGGTCTCTCCTGGAGCCCCAGGGCGGGGGCAACGCCCGCGGGCGCGCAGGTGTGTTGCTCCCTCCCTCCACTGGTTGGTCCGGACTCTTTTGTGGCTGTGCACCGGGGCCGCCGCGGACGGCCGGCGGGAACCGAGGGTGCAGGGCTCTAGTGGGAGAAGGAAGGGCGCTGGGGGAGGGGCCGCGGTGCCTGCCGGCGGAGACGGAGGCCTCCGGTGGGTTGGGGCGGCTGGGCGTCCCCTCGGCCCGTTGCCAGGGGACTCCCGGAGCCTCTGTCCCGGGGCCCGGGTGAAGGCAGTGGGATGGTCACCCCTGTGCTCGGCTTTGAGGTGCAAAGGACCGGCACAGCCTTGGCTGGAGAAAGCCGCCCAAGGCCGGTTGGAAGCTGGCGCCAGCAGGTAACCCTGGGCTCCGGGTCTGGGTTCAGGCTTTGGAGGCGTGGTGAAGGGTTGCCGGTTGACCGCTTGCGCTTGCGGGAGGGAAGAGGACTAAGAAGGGGCTGTGGGTGGCAGACCGGGCCGAGGTGCCTGGCCTGAGGCCGGGGCTGCGAGGCTGTAGGGCCAAGCGGCGGGCCCGACCCCACCTTACACTACCTCCCCACCCCACCGACCCCCGCCGGCCAAGGGTCCTGAGGCAAGGTGGGCGTCTGCAGAGGGTCCGGGAGCGTGGCGGCCGCAAAGGGAGTGGCGGGCAAAAGCCTACAGCACCCGGTATTCCCAGGCGGTTTCCCATCCAAGTACTAACCAGGCCCGAATCTGCTTAGCTTCCAGATCAGACGAGATGGGGCGCTTTCAGGGTGGTATGGCAGTAGACGCTGGGGCCGGCCACCCGGCGCCCCAAGAGCAGCCGCCCGGCCTGCGTGGTGAGCGCGAGCCAGGTTGTTGGGCCGCGGCGGCGGCGAGCCTCTCCCCCCTGGCCGGCTCCAGCAGCGCTGCGCCTCCTGCCTGTTCCCCGCCTCCTCTGGACGCCGCGGGAGTGGGCACCGGGTTACTCCTTTCCGCAGCAAGGCCGCTTCGCGCCACCCGTGGCTCCACGGGGCCTCTGCCACTTCCCTGGCGGTGACAGAAGCCAGAGAGACAGGGGTTGGGAGTCCGGGAAGAGAAGAGGAAGGAGGGACGCACAGGCTGGGTCACGGACTGGGACAGACTCACGGAGGCTGTGTTGAAGTGGCAGTTCTTCCACCAGAGTGCGGTCGTGCCCGGGGCTGGGCTCCGTTATGGAGGCAGTGCCAGGGGGTTCCGGGGGAAGGCCTCCAGGGTCTGCGGAGTGCCGGTGGGGTCCGAGCCCCGCCCGGGGTCCCGCACGCGAAAGGAGGGGCTCAGGCCCAGGCACCCTCCTGCTGTGGGTTGTGTGCCTGCCTGCCTGCCTGCTTTTCCCCTGTGGTGGTCTCTCCTGGAGCCCCGGGGCGGGGGCAACGCCCGCGCGCGCGCAGGTTTGTTGCTCCCTCCCTCCACTGGTTGGTCCGGGCTCTTTTGTGGCTGTGCCCCGGGGCCGCCGCGGACGGCCGGCGGGAACCGAGGGTGGAGGGCTCTAGTGGGAGAAGGAAGGGCGCTGGGGGAGGGGCCGCGGTGCCTGCCGGCGGAGACGGAGGCCTCCGGTGGGTTGGGGCGGCTGGGCGTCCCCTCGGCCCGTTGCCCGGGGACTCCCGGAGCCTCTGTCCCGGGGCCCGGGTGAAGGCAGTGGGATGGTCACCCCTGTGCTCGGCTTTGAGGTGCCAAGGACCGGCACAGCCTTGGCTGGAGAAAGCCGCCCAAGGCCGGTTGGAGGCTGGCGCCAGCAGGTAACCCTGGGCTCCGGCTCTGGGTTCAGGCTTTGGAGGCGTGGTGAAGGGTTGCCGGTTGACCGCTTGCGCTTGCGGGAGGGAAGTGGACAAAGAAGGGGCTGTGGGTGGCAGACCGGGCCGAGGCGCCTGGCCTGAGGCCGGGGCTGCGAGGCTGTAGGGCCAAGCGGCGGCCCCGACCCCACCTTCTACTACCTCCCCACCCCACCGACCCCCGCCGGCCAAGGGTCCTGAGGCAAGGTGGGCGTCTGCAGAGGGTCCGGGGGCGTGGCGGCCGCAAAGGGAGTGGCGGGCAAAAGCCTACAGCACCCGGTATTCCCAGGCGGTTTCCCATCCAAGTACTAACCAGGCCCGAATCTGCTTAGCTTCCAGATCAGACGAGATGGGGCGCTTTCAGGGTGGTATGGCCGTAGACGCTGCGGCCGGCCTCCCGGCGCCCCAAGAGCAGCCGCCCGGCCTGCGTGGTGAGCGAGAGCCAGGTTGTTGGCCCCGGCGGCGGCGAGCCTCTCCCCCCTGGCCAGCTCCAGCAGCGCTGCGCCTCCCGCCTGTTCCCCGCCTCCTCTGGACGCCGCGGGCGTGGGCACCGGGTTACTCCTTGCCCGCAGCAAGGCCCCTTCGCGCCACCCGTGGCTCCACGGGGCCTCTGCCACTTCCCTGGCGGTGACAGAAGCCAGAGAGACAGGGGTTGGGAGTCCGGGAAGAGAAGAGGAAGGAGGGACGCACAGGCTGGGTCACGGTCTGGGACAGACGCACGGAGGCTGTGTTGAAGTGGCAGTTCTTCCACCAGAGTGCGGTCGTGCCCGGGGCTGGGCTTCGTTAAGGAGGCAGTGCCCGGGGGATCCCGGGGAAGGCCTCCAAAGACTGCGGAGTGCCGGTGGGGTCCGAGCCCCGCCCAGTGTCCCTCACGCGGGAGGAGGGGCTAAGGCCCAGGCACCCTCCTAATGTGGGTTGTGTGCCTGCCTGCCTGCCTGCTTTTCCCCTGTGGTGGTCTCTCCTGGAGCCCCGGGGCGGGGGCAACGCCCGCGGGCGCGCAGGTGTGTTGCTCCCTCCCTCCACTGGTTGGTCCGGGCTCTTTTGTGGCTGTGCACCGGGGCTGCCGCGGACGGCCGGCGGGAACCGAGGGTGCAGGGCTCTAGTGGGAGAAGGAAGGGCGCTGGGGGAGGGGCCGCGGTGCCTGCCGGCGGAGACGGAGGCCTCCGGTGGGTTGGGGCGGCTGGGCATCCCCTCGGCCCGTTGCCCGGGGACTCCCGGAGACTCTGTCCCGGGGCCCGGGTGAAGGCAGTGGGATGGTCACCCCTGTGCTCGGCTTTGAGGTGCCAAGGACCGGCACAGCCATGGCTAGAGAAAGCCGCCCAAGGCCGGTTGGAGGCTGGCGCCAGCAGGTAACCCTGGGCTCCGGCTCTGGGTTCAGGCTTTGGAGGAGTGGTGTAGGGTTGCCGGTTGACCGCTTGCGCTTGCGGGAGGGAAGTGGACTAAGAAGGGGCTGTGGGTGGCAGACCAGGCCGAGGCGCCTGGCCTGAGGCCGGGGCTGCGAGGCTGTAGGGCCAAGCGGCGGGCCCGACCCCACCTTACACTACCTCCCCACCCCACCGACCCCCGCCGGCCAAGGGTCCTGAGGCAAGGTGGGCGTCTGCAGAGGGTCCGGGGGCGTGGCGGCCGCAAAGGGAGTGGCGGGCAAAAGCCTACAGCACCCGGTATTCCCAGGCGGTTTCCCATCCAAGTACTAACCAGGCCCGAATCTGCTTAGCTTCCACATCAGGCGAGATGGGGCGCTTTCAGGGTGGTATGGCCGTAGACGCTGGGGCCGGCCTCCCGGCGCCCCAAGAGCAGCCGCCCGGCCTGCGTGGTGAGCGCGAGCCAGGTTGTTGGGCCGCGGCGGCGGCGAGCCTCTCCCCTCTGGCCGGCTCCAGCAGCGCTGCGCCTCCCGCCTGTTCCCCGCCTCCTCTCTACGCCGCGGGCGTGGGCACCGGGTTACTCCTTGCCCGCAGCAAGGCCCCTTCGCGCCACCCGTGGCTCCACGGGGCCTCTGCCACTTCCCTGGCAGTGACAGAAGCCAGAGAGACAGGGGTTGGGAGTCCGGGAAGAGTAGAGGAAGGAGGGACGCACAGGCTGGGTCACGGACTGGGACAGACGCACGGAGGCTGTGTTGAAGTGGCAGTTCTTCCACCAGAGTGCGGTCGTGCCCGGGGCTGGGCTCCGTTATGGAGGCAGTGCCAGGGGGTTCCGGGGGAAGGCCTCCAGGGTCTGCGGAGTGCCGGTGGGGTCCGAGCCCCGCCCGGGGTCCCGCACGCGAAAGGAGGGGCTCAGGCCCAGGCACCCTCCTGCTGTGGGTTGTGTGCCTGCCTGCCTGCCTGCTTTTCCCCTGTGGTGGTCTCTCCTGGAGCCCCGGGGCGGGGTCAACGCCCGCGCGCGCGCAGGTGTGTTGCTCCCTCCCTCCACTGGTTTGTCCGGGCTCTTTTGTGGCTGTGCACCGGGGCCGCCGCGGACGGCCGGCGGGAACCGAGGGTGCAGGGCTCTAGTGGGAGAAGGAAGGGCGCTGGGGGAGGGGCCGCGGTGCCTGCCGGCGGAGACGGAGGCCTCCGGTGGGTTGGGGCGGCTGGGCGTCCCCTCGGCCCGTTGCCCGGGGACTCCCGGAGCCTCTGTCCCGGGGCCCGGGTGAAGGCAGTGGGATGGTCACCCCTGTGCTCGGCTTTGAGGTGCCAAGGACCGGCACAGCCTTGGCTGGAGAAAGCCGCCCAAGGCCGGTTGGAGGCTGGCGCCAGCAGGTAACCCTGGGCTCCGGCTCTGGGTTCAGGCTTTGGAGGCGTGGTGAAGGGTTGCCGGTTGACCGCTTGCGCTTGCGGGAGGGAAGTGGACAAAGAAGGGGCTGTGGGTGGCAGACCGGGCCGAGGCGCCTGGCCTGAGGCCGGGGCTGCGAGGCTGTAGGGCCAAGCGGCGGCCCCGACCCCACCTTCCACTACCTCCCCACCCCACCGACCCCCGCCGGCCAAGGGTCCTGAGGCAAGGTGGGCGTCTGCAGAGGGTCCGGGGGCGTGGCGGCCGCAAAGGGAGTGGCGGGCAAAAGCCTACAGCACCCGGTATTCCCAGGCGGTTTCCCATCCAAGTACTAACCAGGCCCGAATCTGCTTAGCTTCCAGATCAGACGAGATGGGGCGCTTTCAGGGTGGTATGGCCGTAGACGCTGCGGCCGGCCTCCCGGCGCCCCAAGAGCAGCCGCCCGGCCTGCGTGGTGAGCGCGAGCCAGGTTGTTGGCCCCGGCGGCGGCGAGCCTCTCCCCCCTGGCCAGCTCCAGCAGCGCTGCGCCTCCCGCCTGTTCCCCGCCTCCTCTGGACGCCGCGGGCGTGGGCACCGGGTTACTCCTTGCCCGCAGCAAGGCCCCTTCGCGCCACCCGTGGCTCCACGGGGCCTCTGCCACTTCCCTGGCGGTGACAGAAGCCAGAGAGACAGGGGTTGGGAGTCCGGGAAGAGAAGAGGAAGGAGGGACGCACAGGCTGGGTCACGGTCTGGGACAGACGCACGGAGGCTGTGTTGAAGTGGCAGTTCTTCCACCAGAGTGCGGTCGTGCCCGGGGCTGGGCTTCGTTAAGGAGGCAGTGCCCGGGGGATCCCGGGGAAGGCCTCCAAAGAATGCGGAGTGCCGGTGGGGTCCGAGCCCCGCCCGGGGTCCCGCACGCGAAAGGAGGGGCTCAGGCCCAGGCACCCTCCTGCTGTGGGTTGTGTGCCTGCCTGCCTGCCTGCTTTTCCCCTGTGGTGGTCTCCCCTGGAGCCACGGGGCGGGGCCTACGCCCGCGCGCGCGCAGGTGGGTTACTCCCTCCCTCCACTGGTTTGTCCGGGCTCTTTTGTGGCTGTGCGCCGGGGGCCACCGCGGAAGGCCGGCGGGAACCGAGGGTGCAGGGCTCTAGTGGGAGAAGGAAGGGCGCTGGAGGAGGGGCCGCGGTGCCTTCCGGCGGAGACGGAGGCCTCCGGTGGGGTGGGGCGGCTGGGCGTCCCCTTGGCCCGCGGCCCGGGGACTCCCGGAGCCTCTGTCCCGGGGCCCGGGTGAAGGCAGAGGGATGGTCACCCCTGTGCTCGGCTTTGAGGTGCCAAGGAAAGACACTGCCTTGGCTGGAGAAAGCCGCCCAAGGCCGGTTGGAGGCTGGCGCCTGCAGGCAACACTGGGCTTTGGCTCTGGGTTCAGGCTTAGGGGGCGTGGCGAAGGGCTGCCGATTGACCGCTTGCAATTGCGGGAGGGAAGAGGACTAAGAAGGGGCTGTGGGTGGCAGACCGGGCCGAGGCGCCTGGCCTGAGGCCGGGGCTGCGAGGCTGTAGGGCCAAGCGGCGGCCCCGACCCCACCTTCCACTAGCCCCCCCACCCCGCCGACCCCCGCTGGCCAAGGGTCCTGATGCAAAGTGGGCGTGTGCATAGGGTCCGGGGGCGTGGCGGCCGCAAAAGGAGTGGCGGGCAAAAGCCTACAGCACCCGGTATTCCCAGGCGGTTTCCCATCCAAGTACTAACCAGGCCAGACCCTGCTTAGCTTCCAGATCAGACGAGATCGGGCGCTTTCAGGGTGGTATGGCCGTAGACACTGGGGCCGGCCTCCCGGCGCCCCAAGAGCAGCCGCCCGGCCTGCGTGGTGAGCGCGCGACGGATTGTTGGCCAGCGGCGGCGAGCCTCTCCCCCCTGGCCGGCTCCAGCAGCGCCGCGCCTCCCGCCTGTTCCCAGCCTTTTCTAGACGCCGCTGGCGTGGGCACCGGGTTACTCCTTGCCCGCAGCAAGGCCCCTTCGCGCCACCCGTGGCTCAACGGGCCCTTTACCTCTTCCCTGGCGGTGAAAGAAGCTAGAGAGACAGGGGTTGGGAGTCCGGGAAGAGAAGAGGAAGGAGGGACGCACAGGCTGGGTCACGGACTGGGACAGAGGCACGGATGCTGTGTTGAAGTGGCAGTTCTTCCACCAGAGTGCGGTCGTGCCCGGGGCTGGGCTCCGTTATGGAGGCAGTGCCAGGGGGTTTTGGGGGAAGGCCTCCAGGGTCTGCGGAGTGCCGGTGGGGTCCGAGCCCCGCCCGGGGTCCCGCACGCGAAAGGAGGGGCTCAGGCCCAGGCACCCTCCTGCTGTGGGTTGTGTGCCTGCCTGCCTGCCTGCTTTTCCCCTGTGGTGGTCTCTCCTGGAGCCCCGGGGCGGGGGCAACGCCCGCGGGCGCACAGGTGTGTTGCTCCCTCCCTCCACTGGTTTGTCCGGGCTCTTTTGTGGCTGTGCACCGGGGCCGCCGCGGACGGCCGGCGGGAACCGAGGGTGCAGGGCTCTAGTGGGAGAAGGAAGGGCGCTGGGGGAGGGGCCGCGGTGCCTGCCGGCGGAGACGGAGGCCTCCGGTGGGTTGGGGCGGCTGGGCGTCCCCTCGGCCCGTTGCCCGGGGACTCCCGGAGCCTCTGTCCCGGGGCCCGGGTGAAGGCAGTGGGATGGTCACCCCTGTGCTCGGCTTTGAGGTGCCAAGGACCGGCACTGCCTTGGCTGGAGAAAGCCGCCCAAGGCCGGGTGGAGTCCGGCGCGGGCAGGCATCCCTGGGCTTGGGCTTTGGGAGCGGCGTAGGGGGCGCAGCGAAGGGCTGCCGGTTGACCGCTTGCACTTGCGGGTGGGAAGAGGACTAAGGAGGGGCTGTGGGGGCCACACCGGGCCGAGGCGCCTGGCACGAGGCCGGGGCTGTGAGGCTGTAGGTCCAGCAGGGGACCCAACCCCACCCTCCCACTACCCCCACCCCCCACCCCGCCCAGCCATGCTGGCCAGGGGTCCTGCGGCGGGGTTGGTGGCTGCAGAGGGTACGGGGGCGTGGCGGCCGCAAAGGGAGTGGCGGGCAAAAGCCTACAGCACCCGGTATTCCCAGGCGGTCTCCCGTCCAAGTACTAACCAGGTCCGACCCTGCTTAGCTTCCGAGATCAGACGAGATCGGGCGCGTTCAGGGTGGTATGGCTGTAGACGCTGGGACCAGGCTCCAGGCGTTTCAAGAGCAGCCGCCCGGCCTGCGTGATGAGCGCACGCCAGGTTGTTGGGCCGCGCCTGCGGCGAACCTCTCCCCGCTGGCCCGCTCTAGCAGCGCAGAACCGCCCCCCTCTCCCCGCTTCTTCAGGACGCCGCAGGCATGGGCAGCGGGTTACTCCTTGTCCGCAGCGAGGCCCCTTCACGCCACCGTGGCTCCACGGGGCGTCTGCCACTTCCCTGGCGGTGACAGAAGCCAGAGAGAAAGCGGTTGGCAGTCCGTTGAGGAATCAGAGCGGGGGGGGGGTGGTGGTGGTGGAAAGTGATTGGGCAGTTACCTAGGGACCCAGGGGCAGGCCTACTGGGTCTGCGGAGTGCCGGTGTGTTCCGAGCACGCCAAAGGTCCTGCACGCGGAAGGAGAGGCTCAGGCCCAGGCACCCTCCTCCTGTGGGTTGTGTGCCTGCTTGCCTGTCCGCTTTTCCCCTGTGGTGGTCTCTCCTAGCGCCCCGGGGAGAGGGCCGCTCAAGCGCGCAGGTGTGGCGCTCGCTCACTCCGCTGGTCTGGCCGGGCTCTTTTGTGGCTGTGCGACTGTGGCCGCCGTGGCTGGCCCACGGGAACCGAGGGTGCAAGGCTCTGGTGGGAGAAGGAAGGGCGCTGAGGGAGGGGCCGCGGTGCCTGCTGGCGGAGACGGAGTCCTCCGGTGGGGTGGGGTGGCTGGGCGTCCCCTCGGCTCGCGGTCCGGGGACACCCAGAACCTCTGTCTCGAAGCTCGGGTGAAGGCAGAGGGATGGTCACCCCTCTGCTCGGCCCCGAGGTGCCAAGGACCGGCTCTGCCATAATTGGAGAAAGCCGCCAAGGCCGGTTGCAGTCCAGCACGGGTAGGCAGCCCTGGGCTTGGGCTTTGTGGTCGGCGTAGGGGGCGCGTCGAAGGGCTGCCGGTTGACCGCTTGCACGTGAGGGAGGGAAGAGGACTAAGAAGGGGCTGTGGTGGCAGGCCGGGCCGAGGCGCCTGGCGTGAGGCCGGGGCTGCGAGGCTGTAGGTCCTGAGGCGTCCCCGACCCCACCCTCCCACTACCCCCACCAACTCACCCCGCCGAGCCGCGCTGGCCAGAGGTCCTGCGGCGGGAATGGCGACTGCAGAGGGTCCAGGGGCGTGGCGGCCGCAAAAGGAGTGGCGGCAAAAGCCTACAGACCCCGTATTCCCAGGCCGTCTCCCATCCAAGTACTAACAAGGCCCGACCCTGTTTAGCTTCCGAGATCAGACGAGATCGCGCTCGTTCAGGGTGGTATGGCCGTAGACGCTGGGACCAGGCTCCAGGCGCAACAAGAGCAGCCGCCCGGACTGCATGGTGAGCTCGCGCCACGTTGTTGGGCGGCGCCTTGGCGAGCCTCTCCCCGCTGTCCGGCTCCAGCAGCGCCGCGCCTCCCGCCTGCTCCCCGCCTCCTCAGGACGCCGGGGGCGTGGGCAGCGGGTTCCTCCTTGTCCGCAGCGAGGCCCCTTCGCGCCACCCGTGACTCACCATGGCCTTCAAATAGTCCCCATCTCAAGCACCCGCCCAGAGACTTCCACACAACGCCCATTGTGTCGCACCCGGATCACCAAAACTGTCGCGGAGTTGGTAAGCAGGAAACGCCTTATACAAAAATTAAGAGTTAACTCCTTGGCGGGAGTGACCGTGACCTTGTCACGACTGGGAATCGAACCTTGGGTTGCGCACTTGGCAGGTGAGAGCCCTACCGCCGCACCACTGGGGGAGCACGGAGCGTGGGACCGTCAAAGAAGCAGAAATCCAGAGGGACGCAGCTAGGCGGAGCCTTCCTTTGACGGTCCTTCCCTTCCCTTTTCTCTCTCGCATTACCCAAGGAAAATTGGTTTCACGGTAGTTTGGGGGCTGGGCGAGGCCCAGGCTGCGCTCGCAGAGAGCGGGGGCAGCTGGGGAGGCTCCCGGGGCTGCTCCCGGGTCCCCAAGCCAAGCTGGCGATGGCCCCACCGGTGGCGGCAGTGGGGCCACGGTTTGGTTTTGCCTAGGTCCGCGGCGCGGGAGCGTGAGGCGCGGCGGCCGGAGCGGGGAGCCCGCGGGCTTCCTCAGAGGCGGGCGAACGGGGAGCCAGGGACCCCAGGGCGTCTGGGGAGCAGCGGCCCGCTCGCTGCTTTAAGGCTCTCGGGTTCCCCCTTCCACCCCAAGGCCCTCTGAGCTTCCACTGCAGAAATGCTCTCGGGGTCGAAAAGGCAAAAGAAAGGGACAGCATTGCCCCCCCGCATGCCCTGGGAGCCTCGTGCTCCCAGCTCGCGCCGCCTGTGCCTGCGTCTCGTCTGGGGGAGAGGAGCTCAGGTGCCTCCTTCCTGGGGCCGGGACGTGGGCTGGAAGCTCCGGGACCAGGGGAGGGGGCGGGGGTGCGGGTGCTGACCGCCGTGGGCTCTTGGCCCTTTCCCCGGAGAGGCTGGTGCGTGGAAGCTCGGAAGGGGCTGCTCTCCTCCCCTGGGGTTCCCACCACGAGCTGCGTCCCCTCTCCGCCAAGCCCCCTGGGGCGAGGGCCGGAGGGTGTAGCACCACCCTGTGCCCGGGTCTCACCTTGCTGAAATCCCTGCTTCCCAGGGCTGCGGCAGGAGCGGGAGCCGAGAGAGGAGCTTCTCTCTTCCACTGCATCGGCTGTTCCGCTGGAGGCAGCTGGGTGTGCACGGCCCGGAGGGAGCCACCGCGGCCACTGCTTCCGGGATGCACGAGAGAACAGATGAGAGCTCGCGCACGCACGCACCCACGCACCCACGCACGCACGCACGCACACACCCACGCACGCACGCACGCACGCACGCACGCAGGCTCCCGTCACCCCACCCCCACCCCGACCCCTGCCCCGGCCCGGCTGGCCGCACCGGCTGGCAGCGCTCACGCTGGCTGCAGGGCACTTACGTGGCGCCCGTGTACGGGTCACATCCCTTCCCGCTCGCACTCGCCCGGAATGTGGGGTTTTGATTGTGACTCTACGTTCTGGAGGCGCCTCTCTGCGCTCCCGCTCACGCTGTGGCTCACACTGTCCCCAAACACAGTGCATCCGGGCTCCCCGAAATGTTTTTCCCGAACTCAGACGTCTGTCCTCAAACCTGCAGTGGAGTTTTCTTGTGTCCTCTCAGTGAATGGGCTTTGTGGGAGGGGCGTTAGCAGTTTCTTTCGGAGCCTGGGTTAGAAGAATCCTGCACTGTCCCTTTTCACTAGAGCAGAACCGTACCCCAAGGTGGAAAGATCCTGGCAATTTCCAACTAAGAGTCAATATATGGAAACTGACCGGGTGAGCAGGATTGCTGGTCACTACAATATAAACACGTCGGACGACAACCAGGTCTGGGTTTCCCTCTGATGGCCAGCCAACGTTAAAAGTGGGCCACTCTAGTTCACAGAGGGTTCTTAATTTTCCTGGGGTCATGCGGACTCCATCATCTCCGCCAAAATCTCTTTCTAAAATTCTTGAATATGCAGTCTAGGACTGCAGGCTTACTTTGCTTCCCTCCCATAGTGTACAATGTCGCAGACGGTGGAGCGGAGGATTCACTCAGCTGCTGCCCTGCTGGCGTCCCTCGAGGGAACTTAGGAGTGTTTTTCTTGGCTACAGTGTACAGAACAATTAACAGAACAGGCCACTCCATGCAGTGAATCACCATTATGCCAAATGACACTATCAGAGAATAGGGGTGAAGCACATTCAGGCTTCCATTGGCAAAGCAATGGAATCCAACAATCAGACAACTACACTACCCCTACCCTAAACCTAACACTAAATCTAACCATAACCCTACCCCTAACCCTACCCCTAACCGTAACCCTAAGCCTAACCCCAACACTAACACTAACCATATCCATACCCCTAACCCTAATCCTAAGCCTAACCCTAAGCTTAACCCTAAGCCTAAATCTAACCCTTACCCTAACCCTTAACCTAAGACTAACCCTAACCCTATCCCTAACCCTAACCCTAATCCTGCCCCAACCCTAACCCTAACCGTACACCTAATTCTACCCCTACCACTACCCATACCCATAACCCAACCCCTACCCCTACTCCTACCCCTAAACCTACCCCTACACCAACACTTAGCCCTAACCCCTACCCCTAAGTTTGAGACTTACCCTAACAATAAGCCTAACCTTAAACCTAACACTAACTCTAAACCTCACCTTAAACCTAACCCTAACCCTACCTCTAACGCTACTCCTAACCCTATACCTAACCCTACCCCTACCCTTAATCCTAGTAGGACCCCTAACACTAACGTGAACCGTAATCCTAAGACTAACCCTACCACTAACCCTAACCCTAAACATAACCCTAACCCTAATCCTAAGCCTACCTCTAACCTTTAACCTAACCCTAAACTTACCTCTACACCTAACCCTATCCATAACCATACCACTATCACTACACCTATCCCTACACCAAGCCCTAAACCTAAACCTACCCCTACCCCTATCCCTAACACTAAAAATAACCCTAACCCTACTGCTACCGCTAACCGTACCCTAACCCTAACCAAAACCCTAAACTTTAACTGTACCCCTAACCCTACCCCTAACCCTACCGCTACCGCTAACCGTACCATAACCCCAACCAAAAGCCTCAACCCTACCCCTACCCCTAACCCTACACCTAACCCTAAACCTACGTTTACCCCTAACCCTTCCCTACCTCTAACCCTGCACTTAAGCCTACCCCTATTTCTACCCCTACCCCTTCCCCTAACCCTAACCCTAACCCTAACGCTAACCCTAACCTTAGCCCTAACACTAAACCTAACACTAAACCCTAACCCTAACCCCAACTCTAATCCTGCCCTTACGCCTACCACTACTCTACCCCTACCCCTACGCCTAACACTAACCCTAACCCTACCCCTCCCCATATCCCTAACACTAAACCTAATTCTACACCTAACCATAAATCTAATATTAACCCTACTTTTAACCTTACTCCTACCCCTAACCTTAACACAACCCCTACCCTTACCTGTAACCCTACCCTACCCCTACGCCTAACCCTAGCCCTATCCCTACCCCTACCTCTAACACTAACACTAATCCTAAGCCTAAATCTAACCCTAACCTTAACCCAAAACCTAACTCTAAAGCTTACCCCTAACCCTATCTTTAACCCTAACCCTAACCATACCCCTAACCCTACACCTACCCCTAACCCTACCCCTATCCCTAACCCTAACCCAATTGCTACCACTACCAGACCAATATCCCTACCCCTACAACAAGCCCTAACCCAACGCTAACCCTAACCATAACCCTAACCCTAAGCTTACACCTAACCCTAACCCTAAACCTATCCCTAACCCTACGCCTAACCCTAACACTACCCATAACCTTACCCTTATTGCTACACCTACCCCACCCCTAACCCTTAACCTACCCCTACCCCTACTCCTTACCCTATCCCTAAACCTACCCCTATCCGTAACACGAACCATAACCACACCAATAAACCTAACCCTACATCTAACCCTAAACCTACCCCTAACCCTACCCCTACCCCTATCCCTAACCCTACCATTACCCTAACTCTAACCCTACTGCAAAGCCTAAACATACACCTAACCCTACCCCTTCCCCTTCCCCTACCCATAAACCTACCACTAACCCTCCCTTACGTCTAAACCTACCCTTAACCTATGCCTATCCCTAACCCACACCATACACTATACCTAACCCTACCATAAACCCTCGCCCTAACCCTACCCCTAATCCTACACCTACCCCAAACCCTACCCATACCCCTAACCTTACCCCTATCCTAAACCTACCCCTAAGCCTACCCTTACCCCTAACCCTAATCCTAACCCTAACCCTACCCCTACTCCTACCCCTAACCTTACCCTAACCCTACCGCTAACCCTAATCTAATCCTAACCCTACCCCTGATTATACTGCTACCCCTAACACTAACCATAACCCTACCTCTAAGTCTAACACAATCCCTATCCCTACAACGACCCCTACCCCTACCCCTAACCCTACCCTACCGCTAACTCTACCCTTAATCCTACACCTATCCTTATACCTTTCACTACCGCTATCCCAAACCCTAACCCTAACCCTAACCCTACACCAACCTCTAACCTTACCCCTACCCATACCCTTATCCCTAACACTAACCCTACCGTATCTTTACCCCTATCACTATCTCTACCTCTACAACTACCCCTACTCCTACCTTACACTTAATCTTACAACTACCCCTAACCCTACCCCTACAGCTAACCCTACAACTACCCCAACCCCTACCCCTACACCTAACCCTACCACTACCCCTACCCCTACCCCTACCAATACCCCTAACCCTAACCTTAAGCCTAACATTAACATCCTAACATCCTGTACCCCTTCCCCTAACCCTACACCTAAGCCTACCCCTACCACTACTATTACCCCTAAACCTAACCCTAACTCTAATCCTAACCCTAACCCTAACCCTAATTCTAAACCTAACCATAATCCTACCCCTACACCTATCTTTAACCTACCCTATCTCTACCCCTACAACTACCCCTACCCCTAACCCTAAAACTTATCCTACTCCCTACCCCTACACCTAACCCTAACCTTAAAACTAACCCTAACCCTAAGCTAACCCTAAGCCTTAACTTAACCCTAACCCTAACCCTACCCCTAAACCTAACCCTAATCTTAACCCTACCTATATGACTAACCCTACCTTAACCCTATCCTTATTCCTATTCCTACTCCTACCCCTACCCCTAACCCTAACCCAACCATAACCATATCACTAACCCTATTTCTACCTCTACCCCTAACACTACCTCTAACCCTAACCCTACTTCTAACCCTACCCTTACCCCTTCCCTTACCCCTACCCCTAACACTACCCCTAACCCTACCCCTAACCCTGCCCCTAACACTACCCTAACCCCTAAACTTACCCCTACACCTACCCCTACCTCTACCCCTACCCCTACTCCTCCCCCAAACCGAACCCTAATCCTATTCCTAATCCTAATACCTAAGCCTAATTTACCCGTAACCCTACATCTACCCCTACCGCTACCCCTACCCAAACTCTACCACTACCCCTCACCCTACCCCTACACCTACCCCTAAACTTCAACCTACCCCTATTCCTACACCTACCGTTTCCTCTACCCCTTCCCCTAACCTTACCCCTAACCTCTAACCTTACCCCTACTTCTACCCTTGCACCTAACCTACCCCTAACCCTACCCCTACCCCTACCCATACCCCTAACCCTAATCCTAACCATAAAACTACCCCTACCCCTACCCCTCACTCTAACCCTAACACTACCCCTAAACCTAAATCTCATCCTAACCCTACACCTAACCCTACTCTAACCTCTAATCGTAACTGTACCATATCTCTACACCAACCACTATCGCTACCCCTACAACTGCCCCTAACCCTAACCCTAACCCTAATCCTACCCCTACCCCTAAACCTAACCCTAACCTTAACCCTACCCCTACACCTACCACTACAACTACTCCTACCCATACCCCTAACCCTAACCCTAAACCTCCCTTCAGGAGAACTTTGACTAATGTACCCACTACTGCACTGTAATGTATATTCCATATAACTGGATCCCAAACATTGACACACAGCACACACCATTTTGAATCATTGTCTCTGAGAATACAGCCCAGTGCATCTGTATACTAGATAATAAGTACACTCAGTTTAGATCTATGTGATGTGCATCACACCAGATTTAATGAAGGGCTTTTAGGTGCATGTTATAAGCTTATTATGTATGGCCCAGAAAAGGGAGAAGGAAATAACATTTAATTTACATTTACTAACTTTTAATAAACACCTGCTATGTGCCAGGAGCAGACTGGGCTCTTCCTAGTATACCACCTTATATCCCATAGAATCCTCTTAATATTATAGAATAGATGGAATTACCTCAGCAAGGTTAGGGGAGCTGCTCAGGACAACCTTTCATTTGTTCATCAGGTATTGCTGAGCAGCTGCTTTTGGTCAGGCACTTTGCGTGGCTCTGGGCCCAGAAAAGTAAATGAGAGACATGGTCTCCTCAAGGAGCTAAAATTCTAGAAAGTATAACCAATAATAGTCAAGTGAACAAGAAATGAATAACATTGTAGGGAATAAAAAAATGCTGTGAAGGAAATGAGCAGGATGAAGTGACATGGATCCAATGCTACGTTGGTCAGAGAAGGTTAAATGTAAGCTCTCTGAGATCTGAAGGAAGTCGCATAAAGAATAAAGGTGGGCGGGGTCGGGTGGCATCCTGGGCATTGCTGGACAGGGACGCCATCAGACCTGCTTTTGTACGTTCCAGAAGGCGCCTGACATGAGGATGTCAAGTTTGGTGTAATCAATGCATCGATGGGATTTAAAGCCAAGGGAATGACAAGATCACCTGGTGAGAGACTCAGAAGGTGGAACCTGGACAGAGCTCTGAGGACTCCAGCCATCAGAGGGCAATAGGAGGAGTGCCAGCAAGGACGCTGAGTAGGAGGGCTCACTGAGAGTCGCAGGAGGAGAACCGGGAGAGATGAGCGTCCCAAAAGCCCGGCTAGTGCGACTGTCTAGGATCCAGATCTGGTGTCTGCATCTATGCCTTACCATTCCCTGGGTTTCAGCTACATCACTCCAGTTTCTGCCTACATGGTCACTTGACCATCTTCCCTGTGTATGTGCAAGTGTGTCCCCAAATCTCCCTCTCCTTATAAGGATGCTAGTCATCAGATTTAGGGCCCACCCTTATTCAGTGTGACCTCCTCTTAACTTGATTACATCAGCGAAGACCCTATTTCCAAATAAGGTCATAAGGGGTTAATGTTTCAACATATTTGGGTGAAGGGACACAATTCAGCCCACCACAGAGGGAATATTAGTTTTCTATTACACAGTTTCTGTGCATTAGGAGTTCAGGCATAGGTAAGATCAGGGTGTCATCAGGCTGAAATCTGGGGCGGTGGTTCTCATCTAAAGATCCTCTTCCAAGTTCACTGGTTGTCGGCATAATTGTATTCCTTGTGGTTGTAGGGCTGAGGTCCCAGTGTTTTTTCTGTCTGTTGGCCAGCGGTCAGCTACATCTTCAAAGTCAGCAGGAGCCCATTACTTCGATGCTTCACCTTGTAAAGGCTTGCCTGGTTACGCAGGCCCTTCCAGGATTCTGTTTTGATTAGCTCAAAGTCAACTGGTTAGTAATCTAGTCATGGGAATAACATCTTATCATACTTCCAAGTTCCACCCATACGCAAGGGGTGGGAGTCATCTTAGAATTCTGCCTACTACAGAAGAAGCTTCTTTTAACCCCAGGAAGATTTGTAATTAAAACATACGTTAAATCTTTCGGAGTTTTGTGTTTTGACTTTTTTTTTTTTTTACATTAAAAAGTCTGTGCATATTTGGTATTTATGTACTTGCAGTGTTTTAAGAAAATTTGTCTAATTGGACCAACATGTCAGCCTTATAATTCCCATTTAAAATCATAATTGTAAATCTATTTCAGTTGAAACATTCTAGTATCTTCAATTTTAGGAGAATATAAGAATGAGCCCTTTTCATAGTTACTGTACCATGTCTGCATTTTTTATACGATTGGGCTTTTCTGAGTTGAAGCGATGCCATTTTTGACTTCTTCCATCTGCTCAGAGAAATCTATAATCTTCACTGAGGTTGTAGCTAACTTCTTCAGCCTTGATTAGATTCTTAATTTTTAAAGCTTTTTTTTATCCTAATATCTGCTATCTATTTCCTGACCCTAGTCCAGGAGAGTGGGACCTGGTGGGGCGTGCTCAAGGAAAATTTTCTTTCTTTTTATTTTTAACTTTTATTTATTTTAAGTGTGTTTTTCCAGGACCCATCAGCTCCAAGTCAAGTAGTTGTTTCAATCCAGTTGTGGACGGCACAGTTCACAGTGGCCCATGCAGGGATCGAGCCGGCAACTTTGCCGTCAAGCACACCACGCTCTAACCAACTGAGCCAACCGGCAGCCCCAAGGAAGGCTTTCTTAAGGAAATGATGTTTCATCTGAGACTGGATAGATGAGTCAATGTGGGCCAGGCAGAAGTGGGGAAGAGCATTTTGCTGAGTGACTCACTCATTCTGAGTTCCAGCTCTGGGGCAGCAGCTCAAAAGGCGCCAGGGACACACAGGGAGGAAGCAAATCATCTGGCTGCAGAGCGAGAGCCAGAGGGGCAGCCTCCCCACAGCAGAAGCGCTGGCAGAAACCGTGGATTCCCTGCAGAGCCCTTCCGTCACCCACTGTCCAGACTCAGGCAGGTGCGACATCTGAGCTTCCAGCAACCTTGATCCTTATGATTTTAGAAAGCGAGTAAGGCACGTGTTACCCGTTTTTCAGATGAGGACACTCAAAGAAGTGAAGTAACTATTAAATGGTGGAGAGAGGATCTGAGCCCAAGTCTTGAGACTGCTGGCTGTCTTTCCTGCTTAGTTGCCAAACTCCTACAGATCATTTTTATCAAAAAGCTTGTCTTTTTACAAAAAGCATCTATTGCATGAAACAGTATGCAAAAAAATTACTCTATTGTTGCAAATTACTGATTAAGATGCTATCTGTGACAAATGAGGGAAAGTAAAAGAGGAACCCATTCAAATGTCAGAGATCTGGCCCCACAAGAACTGGGAAAGAAAACAGAGGTTTCCCCCCGACCCCCAAAAAACTCATGAATTTTATTTTTTCTTGACCTAAAATCTGTCAGTCAGATCTCAAAGCTTTCTCTCCACTCCTTGGCTTCCAATGGACCATTTTTGTGATGTTGGGCAGACAGTCAACTGCCAAAACACCTGGGATAGAGTTTTCAGCCTCAGGTGCTGGGGGAAATGCAACGGAGCAACTGATCTGAAACTTAGTCAAAGAGACACTAAAAGTAGGAAAACCACACCTCAAAACCATCTTGGAGTCTGGGGGCTGTACCCTCCCCAAACTGAATATATGACAGTCATAATGGGGGGCAGGGCAGAGGAAGTCCACTTGGGATCATATGGAAGAAGTCTAGCTACACTGAAGCAGCCATGTGCATGGAGTGGGAGGTGTGCAGGGGGGAAAGAGTCTCACGGAGCCCCAGCCCTTTCAGTCTTCCCAGGTTTTGAGATGCCCCAGCTTTAGCTGCCGTCTGACTGCCGAAGAAATTCAGTCAAGAACTTCCAAGCAGAGCCCCACTAACTCCCAGATTCATGAGCAAAATAATTGTTACTGTTTTTGTCAAAAGTTCAGAAATAACAGAAGTAAAACCAACAAATTACCTAACTAGTGATTAGTAAAAGGTTATTGGGTTCACACCAAAAGACGGTTTGCAACGTAAGAACATTTCAAACCCAAACATGGAATATTGTTATAAATCTCACAGCTTATAGAGTTGAAAGCAGTGACTGTTTGTTCTTCACAGGGATTGGTTATTATATTAGAATGTTCTTAAATGACAGAGGAATTGGTCAGCGGTTACCACATGTCAACCTTGGGAAAGAGTTCAAGTTTTGCTTCTGATTTCCAGAGGCATAAGCAAGAAATGAACCAGGTCACGTTAGACTTGCAAAATCAGCTAAATTAAGCTTTGCTGATATGACTAAACTAATTTTGTCTGCTCAGGGAATTTTAAAGGCTGGTCTCTGTTTGCTTTTATTTTAACAATTTTAAGCCAAAAATTGTGTGGTTGGGAGGGGGGTTGTTAAACAGCAATAGATAATTGGACAACTGTTAACCTCTCCCATATCTCCAACACACACACACACACACACACACACACACACACACACATACTTGATAATTAAGAAGAATTTATTGACTGATTTCAATGAGAGAGCCACTGTTCTATGCTCTGTAGCTATAAAGCTGGGGCAGAGGTGGGGGTGAGAATCTCAATATATGATTTCTCTCTATGAAGCTTACAGACTAGAAAGAAAACAAATCGAAAGAAACAAAACAAAATCCCATGGGTGCAAGGTTGTAAGCGCAACAATCAAAGCCTGCAAAGGTTATTATAAACACTCAGGGATGGGGCACCCAACCCAATCTGAAGAATGGCTGGAGAAGGTTTCAACTGAGCTGAGCCTCAAAGAAGAAAAGGATAGAGGCCAGGAAAGGAGGAAGGGAATGGGAGTGGGCAGACAGCATGAGAAGGATAGCAAGGAGAGACATACGCGCAATGTGGACAGGGACAGCACTGCAAGGTGGCTGGAAATGACACTGGTGAGATAGACATGAATGTGGAAGCTGGTAGGAGATGTGGATAGAATCTCCCAATGTCATTTCAGCAAGGGACCAGCATGGTCAGATGTCAGTTTGGAGCAGACCTCTTTGGCATCTGGCTATGGAATGGCTGAGGCAAAAGAAAGTTGGAGCGAGACGCACAGGTTCAGAAAGCATCAATGAGGGCTGGGGCCAGTGAGCATGGGAGCTGGCTTTTATCATCTCACAGAAGACAATTGAGTTTCCAGGAATTTGGGGGAGAGACTGTGAAACCTTTGATAGCTTGAAATCATCCACAGTAGGAATGTTTGCTCTACAGAAATTACTAATTG
This sequence comes from Rhinolophus hipposideros, assembly GCF_964194185.1. Taxonomy (NCBI): domain Eukaryota; kingdom Metazoa; phylum Chordata; class Mammalia; order Chiroptera; family Rhinolophidae; genus Rhinolophus; species Rhinolophus hipposideros. The sequence continues at coordinate 164,507 of NW_027669356.1, forward strand.
CTGTAAAGCAAGGCTTCCCTCCAGAGCAGGTGGCTAACCATTTAGCAGCACCTCACTGATGGAAGTACAGATGCTAATAGATTCCAGAAACACTGAAGAAGGAACGAGGGACAAGCCTAGATGATTAATTCACTATGGGGAAAGAGTCAGCGGTGCCTCCAAATTTCTAATGTATACAAATGGGTGAATGTCAATGACGTGAGTTGCGATGGAGAATAGCGAGGAGAAGACAGTTTGGCCAAGATAATGAAATTGGGGGTTGTAACATGTTGATTTTGAGATGCCAGCAAGCAATTGATTGCAGATGTCTGAAGCTTGGAGGAGGGTATGTGCAAGGCCATGAGGGTGAGTGAGATTTTCCAGGGTGGGGAAGGAGAGCATAGAAGCATTAAGCATTAAGGGGTGCTGAGGGGGAGTATCAGGAACACAAAGATTTCAGCTATGAGGGAGCTCTCAGACAGGGCATTCGGAGCAGTGGGGAAAGCACAGAGCATGTGATTACAGGTGTCAAATGCAGCAGAGAGGGTCAATAAAATAATTCAATGGTAAGTATCTGTAAGTGATGCATCCCATTTCACCATCTTGAGGTAAAAAAGTGGCATTTCTTTAGTATTCAAACACCCAACTCTCTAATTATCAACCTCACATCCTAACATTCTTAGGGTTTCTGTCTCATATAGAGTCAGACATGCTTACACGGTGTAGACATCTGTCCCAGAAAATGAATATATTACATTCTATTACCGTGTTTCCTGGAAAACAAGACCTAGCCGGACAATCAGCTCTAATGCGTCTTTTGGAGCAAAAATTAATATAAGACCCGGTCTTATTTTACTATACTATAAGACCAGGTCTTACCTAACATAATATAATATAAGACTGGATCTTATATTAATTTTTACTCCAAAAGACGCATTATCACTGATTGACCAGCTAGGTCTTATTTTCGGGGAAACACGGTAGTTCTGTTTCTCTGAAGAACCCTGATTAATACAAACAAAAAGCCTAACCTGAAATTAAGTTAATTTGGTGACTACTAAAATAGGACACCAAATACAATGAACCAAAAGGAATTCACTTTTTTTTTTTTCAGAGCTAGAGGGAAGCTAAGAGTTCACCTGTCCTGGCCTCTTTACCTCCCTGATAGAGAAGTAAGTCCCAGGGTACTTTGCCCCTTCCTGAGTCTCAGGCTGTGCCCAGGTAGCCTGACACTCAGGCCTGTGTCCCCCACTCCACCAGGGACTTCTGAAAAGAGAGATGTCTCATTGTGGAAAAAATAAATGAGATGGAAAACAGACAAATCATATGTGTGTCAACACTGACAGGTGAATTATTTAATCAGAAACAAGAACCTATGCAGAAAATGAAGTACTGAGACTATTTCTCACTCCTGAAGCATACATAGAAGATAATGACAATACTTTTCAGACCATGACAAAGAATTGTGATATCATGATTATTTTTCCAAATCACTGGCTCTGGCTAATTAAGACTTTAACAGAAAATTTTGCTCCAAGAACTCTTAACAGTTTTACAGCAAAACAGGGAAACAAAGATTTAATGTTCACTCCATGCTCTGCCTTGTTTTGATAGCAAAGATGGCAGGCACTAAGACAGTTTCTCTGTATACGCAATGGGAAAGGAGTAGGAAGTCATTAATAAGTAATATTATGACTATGGTATTCTTATTTAATATTCAGAGAGGACCAACAATCCCCTAAAGGATAAACACCCAACTCCTTCCCAGTGAGTTTATTGTTTCACGATTTAGGGACATAGGATGAAGGAGAGGAACAAGGACCACACACACACACACACACACACACACACACTCTCACACACTCACTCTGGCTTTTCATAAAACAGTGCCATTTTCCCTGAGATTCAAGATACTTGGCTGAGTCTGTTGCAAATTGGCGGCAGTTGAAAGTCTCCTCCCAGAGCCTCTTTCTGATGGAAGCCTCGACTACACACCTTACTCCTCATACTGTACAGGCACATGCTGCATATCAGTAAAAGGAAAGCACCCTGTTAGAGATTATACACGTCGTAGTCTGAGTCCCTCTTTCCAATTCATTCAGGTGTATATCTAGAAGTGGGATTGCTGCGTCATATGGTAATTCTGTTGAACTTTTTGAGGAACCCATCCGCAGAATATTTGGAGTCAATGGTGAACTGAATCTAAAGCTCAAAGGAAGCTTAGACCAGCTCAGCTACTGAGTAGGTGTTGGCCCAACAGGAGAAGGGACATATCCTTTCTGGGAAAATATGATTATTTACTTCAGGCTCTAATGTTCTTTTTGGTGTTTTTGCAACTCGACTGAAGTATAATTTGCATGCCACAAAATGCATCCATTATAACTGTAAACTCAGTGATTTTAATTACACTAATAGTTGTGCAATCATTACAATCCAGTTTTAGAATATTTTCATCACCCCCAAAATTCCCTCGAGCTTGTTTGCAGTCAAAGCTGCTCCCAGCACCAGACAAGCCCAGGTGTGCTTTCTGTCTCTCTGTTTCCCTTTCCAGACATTTCACATATATATAATCATGGTCTCGGTAGATCTTTTGGATCTGGTGTCCCAAGTATGAATATTAGTTTACTAGCTCAGATGTACATAAAAATATTACATATCTTTACTCTCCACTCAGCCCGTGCCAGTAGGAATGTAGGGAGACCCACTGTCAGGCATCAGTGCGGCCTGGAGTGGAGGCTCTCCTTCTCTAGGGTCGTGCAAAAATCTAGAAGGGCCTTCGGTACCATTGGAATCAGGACCACTTATTCTTCAGCCCATTAATCTTACTGCTGATACCCTCATTATCCAACACAAGGGTTCTTCTAAGGAGAAGGCAGGTTGCTCTATTATTTCCAGTGACAAGTGTGGACTCCAGAATCTGCCAAAACTGTGGGGCCAGGTTCCCTAGGTCTAATAGATGCACCACACAGCAGTGTGACACCAAGAGCTTGCCTGGTGCTGCAGGGGCGCAGGAGGCCACCAATCCCCACCTCTTCCACTCTAGAGCAGTCATTCTTCTCTCCAACTGCTGTAAAAGCCCCCTACCCCGTCCAGTCTATGTCCCCTGTCCGCACAAGGACACCTGGGATATAAACAGTGTTTAGTGAGATTGAGCTCTCTCAAAAGATTAAAGGATCCTGCAAATGCCCTTGAAGTAGGAAACACAGGGATCAGCTGCCTTCTTCAAACAGAAGGAGCTAGGGGGTGGGGAGGAGCACAGAGGTCATTTACATAAACAAACGAATATCTCTCTAAATACCCTACCGTAAAACCACATCAGTGAACAGCTAACAGCAAGTTACAGTTTCAGTTTTCAGTTTTCTTAGGGGCACTTAGAGTCCATCTACTCCTGGAAGTGTGAAAGAGAAAGGAGGTACCCCCTGGGCTATTCAAGCTGAGAAACAAAGCTGGCTCTAACACTAGCAATTTAACAGTACAATTAACACTATGCACCAGGCATTGTTCTGAGCATTTTTCATGCATTCTTCCTTCAACCCTCACCAGGACATCAGGCAGTAGGTGCTGTAGATTTCAAGCCTTTGCAGCAAGCTCTGATTCAGAATTCAGAAGTGTTTGGATTTTAGCAAGGTAACACATGCCTGTAATTTATATAACATAACTCCCCAAGAGGATCTGAAGCAGTTCTCATACAAACTAGTTAATGTGCCTTCAGGGAAACAAATAATCACAAGTGGTCTAAAGACTATAAAAGGCTTTATTTACATCATTTAGGTCAGGTTTTGTCTTTAAGTGAATTAAGAAAGGGTTTGATTGTAGGAACTTTTTGTTATTGGGGATCTGTAGTACAGCCCCCATTTTACAGACAGTGAATGAGGCACAGCACGGGCGGGTAATTTGTCCAAGGTCACACAGCTGCGTAATAAGAAGTGGTGGACATGCTCAGTGCCTCAGAGGCCCTTCCTGCTGGGAGCAAGTGGGTGGAGAGAAACCACCCTGGACCACTTTCTGTACCAGAAAGTCATCCCCAACCTTCCCACTCTGTAGCGTGGGCAGCATTGCGAATGACCTTCCTCCACTCCCATCCCCCTATCCCCTACCCCCGCCCCAGCTTCTCTGATACTCAGTTCATCTTACCTTACTATGGTTTAAAATAGAAGGAAGCCCAGTGGAGTGTGACTCACCCCGGGCAGCCCTACCAGGCCCAGGAGGGGCGCTCTGGAATTGAGTCTGGGGGCAGTTACTAACGCGCTAGCTGCCCCTGCTCTGCTCCCGGGGGGTTAACCTCAGGGTGGTGAGAAGAGCCAGGCAGGAGGAGCCAGCCCGGAGCAGGCGGTCTAGATAGCGAAGCAGAATCCTGCGGAAGCTTTCCGGGATGCCAGGAAAGGGCGCATAGGCCTCTTGCCACTTTTATTAGGATTCCCCCGCACCCCTGTGCTGGCGGCTCGTTTCCATCTCACCAGTGGGCAGCGTGGATGCTCATCCACACGCTGCTTATTCCCACTGATTTCAGCAGCGTCAACTCAATTCTAAAATCAAGTCTTCCAGGTATGACGTCCTTCTCGGTCTTCAGCACAAACCTGCTCCCAGACTCCCTTCCAGACCACCTGCAACCCCACCCTAATTGCTGTTCTCCAGTCTTGCTCGAGGGTCCCCTTGCCTGCCAGGCGCTCGGACCGCACCACCTTGGCCTAGACCTTGACCCTAGATCAGATGACTTCTGCGTCAGGTATGCGCATTCTTCCTCACCATGCTTAGACTGCAACCAAGCGCGGTTCTCCCTCCTTCCTCGTCTTGTTTCCTTCCTTTACTTCTGACAAATTCGGAAGCATCTTCCCTCCTCTGGTCCAGTATAGCAATACTCCAGCTTCCCAGGTACAATCCAGGTCAATGCAGTAATCCCCCTGCCTGGGGCAGCCGAAACATCCAGGAACAAAACCAGGTGTTTTATTCCCTGGTAAGAAAGGCCGGAAAAGCATCCTGCAGGCTTTTGGTTTATAATGAAAGGTCTATTTTAAGCGTAAAATCAGGTGGAAAGCCATGGTGCTCAGTTACCTATATCCAGATGTAAGGCTTTTAATAGAGCTCCCGCCTAGTTCCAAGGATGCGTGGGACCATCCTCCTCTTTCCGCGGGGTGCAGCGACCCCCTGTGGATATGGCTTTATAGAGGGACCCCGCGGGGAAGACCGACTCCGCACACATGGTTTAATTAGTAATTTATTTTGATTATCGCCGTTCGTCACAGTTATCACACTGACACCTTGGCGCAACCCTCATTATCCCGGTCGGTGCCTTGAGCCAGCGGAGTCGGCGCAGGAGAGAGGAACAGCAGGATATTTGCAGCGGGGCCCTCGGAGGGGCGGGGCCCTCGGAGGGGCGGGGCCCTCGGAGGGGCGGGGCCCTCGGAGGGGCGGGGCCCTCGGAGGGGCGGGGCCCTCGGAGGGGCGGGGCCCTCGGAGGGGCGGGGCCCTCGGAGGGGCGGGGCCCTCGGAGGGGCGGGGCCCTCGGAGGGGCGGGGCGCTCGGAGGGGCGGGGCCCTCGGAGGGGCGGGGCCCTCGGAGGGGCGGGGCCCTCGGAGGGGCGGGGCCCTCGGAGGGGCGGGGCCCTCGGAGGGGCGGGGCCCTCGGAGGGGCGGGGCCCTCGGAGGGGCGGGGCCCGTCGAGGGCGGGAAGGCCCGCACTGCGGTCCGCTGAGCGTCGCTGGCGGGGGTTGCAAGGCCGCCAGGCAGCCCGAGGCTCCCGAGTCCCCGCCGCCGCCCGCCCGCGGGTCCTCTGTCCGCGTCTGCATCCGGGTGCCCAGCTTCCCCGAGCGGGAACGAGGCCGAGGAAAAGGTGACCCGGGGAGAGGCGGGAGCGCTGGCGCGGGGTGACGCGGGGCCGGGACCCGTAGGGGTTGCGCGAGGCGGTGGCTCCTTCTCTGTCTTACCTGGAAGCTGTTCCCGCAGACCCCTTCCTGCCATCCTGAGCCGGCAGGGGAGTGGGTGGCGAGGGCTGGGGGGTCCCTCCTGGGGGTCCTGACCTGGTGGGAAAGGGGCGGAGGGCCCGTCCGTAAGCGCCCTGCCCGCGTCACCGGAGGTGACTTCCTCTGCGGGCCGCGAAGGGGGGGTCAGGTGATGCCCCCCCGCGGGTTGGGGCTCCCTGTGCAGCTAGTGCCGCATTATAAGGGAAGTGCTGAAGGGTCACCTTTGGAAGACGTAAGAAACTGAAAACTCCTCTCGCTTTAGGAAACGGCCCAGGAACGCTGAACAAGTGACTTCTCTCAGGTGGGGGGTACTGAACAGCCAGCCGAGAGGAATCTTCATAAACCGTGGTGTCTAGAACGTGTGTGTGAGTGTGTGTGTGGACATGTGTACATACACACTTATATACATGCATTTAGACAGAGAATGTGAACATTGGATGAGGCTGAGGAATTGCTTTTACTGTTGGAGATGTGTACGCTGGAATAAACATCGAGGAGAGGAAATGAAACCAGGTTCCTCTGCCTCCTCCACCAGGAAAACTTGTAGGGAAATGTATGCCACAGAGATATTTAAGGAAAACCAAAGCTGTAGGACCTAAGGTGGTGGTAGGACATGGAAAGCCTGAGATCTGCTTCAACAAGTGGCATTGTGAACAGGAAATCCCCCTTGCTCTTTGTCTGGGGGCGAGGCTAACCCTCAGGCCCTGCCCAGTCTGTAGTGGGCTGGGCGGTCCTGAGAGGAGGCCAGGGCCAGGGACCGCCCTGGAACCGACTACCCTGGAGAGAGAGGACAATGATTAGAGTCTGTGGGATGAATGATCCATTTTTCTACTGGGACAGTTTCAGTAGTTTTTTAGATATTGTGAACAGCATTATAAAAGTAGTGTCTTTTTGTAATTGACCTCAGATTGCATCTTATGCTATGGAATCCAAATAAACCCTCCAAAATCCAAAACAAACTTATTCTTGAAAGGAGGTGGTCACTGTATTTATTACCTTACCATGGAAGGCCCCCCTTAAAGTAGATCTTCGAGCCCTGCATTTTGTGAGCTTTATAGATACTTGAACCGTACGATGTGTTCTTTGGAATCTATGGAACAGTAAATACAAAGGAAAAGGAAAAAAGTAAACTTTGTTTTTGAAAATAACATCTATTTCATTCAGAAAAAAATATATTAAAAGTTTTCATTGTTTTCACTTTGATGTGCATGAGGATTGAATAACAGAATATATGTTAGGAATTGATGTCCAGATACCTTTGCATTAAGTTGGGTTGGTGCAAAAGTAATTGTCGTTTAAAAGGTTAAAAATAAATGCAAAAACCTCAATTACTTTTGCACCAATTTAATAGTAATATAAAAAACAGTACTGATTTTCAAGGTAAGTTTTAAATGTTGAATTTAAGAATCAGGAAGTGAATGTCGTAGAACTGTAGAAAAACTCATAATACTAGCATGTGGGTTTGTCACCTACACAGCAGAAAGTGTTTTACTTGTGTTAGACTTTAAAATACCTTGCTAAACTATATTCGCATTTCATTTCAACAAACATTTACTGAGGGCCTGCTGTGTGCCAGTATCTAGAAAGAATGAAATAGAGATCTTGGCCTAAGTTTGACAGGAAGATGGATGGGCATGGGGTGAACACTTTGCAGAAAAGGGCCAGGGAGGTGGAACACAGGTGGAACACACTATTGGGTACGCAGAGGAAAGAACGGGACATCTATTTGAGCTGCTCATTGAACTGTCCAGTGGCTGTTTGTCAGGGCAAAAGGGGGCCATTCATTTCAAGCACAGGGAAGAACACAGATACAAGGGCATAGAAGCAAGAGTGCAGGTAACTGTGAGCTCTGTAATGTCCTCTGGGTGTGAGTGGCAAGGCGACAGATGATATTGGTGGTTAAGTGACAGCCAGATCCTGAAAGGCCCTACTTGTCTCACTCAGGAAGGAGCTGGACCTCTGTCTTGTGTGGGAAGGGTTTTAAGCAGGCAGATGAGCTCATATTGGGAAAGAAACCAGTGGGAAGGAAAGATCTGAGAGTCAGACTGTGTAGGAGACTATGAATGCATTATGTTCAATACAAAATACATTCAGGAAGTATTTGTTGGACCCCCAAATATGTCAGGTAATGTCCTAGGTGCTGTGGACAAAATAGGCAGAAATCCTGTACTCTGTGGAGTGCAACGTTGATATCTACAGTCCAGACAAGACAAGAAGGACCTGACCTAAGCTGGCGAGGATGGAGAAGGGGTGGAAGTGACTGCCTTTGGTGACCCATTAGTGACCCATTAGACTTGGAGGAAGAAGAAATGGGAAGAATCAAACACACTTCCCAGGTTTCTGCCTGGGGAGATGAGGTGAAATCTATTTCCATTTTCCATGTATTAGCAAACTGCAAAATCAGGATACCATTTCTGGCATACAATGTGAGAGTTGTTTTTATCCCACTAGAAGGATACATACTTTGAGTTCTTTTCCCAGGATGGGGAATGCATTTCTGAGATTGGATGGCCAAGAATAATAATTAAAGCAGTTTGCATCTAATTGCTCTCCTGCTGGCTTTTCTAGTTATCCTACAAATGGAATTTAGATTTCTCCAATTGACTACAAAATAGCATTTGGCTAAATATTTATGATCATGTTTTCTGTGGTGTTGGTGTTAAAGCAATTCAAAATCGTGAAATCCTTTTCTGTCAGTTTTATAGCTCTGAGACTGACCCCAGCCTAGTGAGTTTGGGACAATAGCTGAAAATGACGAGATGGCATCAGATTAAGCATGTTTGTTATAATTTTTTTCTGCATTAGTTTACAAGTGTTAAAACATGTGCCTCAAAGGACTTAACGTAAAGATAGAATTTATTTCTCATTCAGCTGAATAATCCACAGGTGGCCTGGCTTATGAACCATTCTCTCTTTCCTTGCCTTCTATGACCCAGCCCTCACCTTGTGTCCTCACTTCCTCTCTGGCTACGCCTCAGTCCCATGTACAGATGTGTATCCCACTTCCCAGCCCCTGTATTTACACCTTCCAACCACTGAATTTACTCTTTGCTCTGGTTTATCTCCCCTATGCCCAAAGTTTAAATGATCACCTATGTGAAGTTGATTCATAAATAGATGTCTCCGTTTTAGTCCTCTGAGTCCTTCCTGATCTATAGATCCAGTTAGTTTCTTGACATGTGCACTGGGCTGTCTCAGAGATTCCTTCAGCTCAGCAGTTCTTAAACTTATTCCTCAACCTCCAAACCCAGTCCTATTTCTATATTCCCTTTTCAGTAATGGGCACCAACATTCATCAGGCTCTGCTAGCTTACCTCTCACCCAATCCATCATGGAATTCCGGCAGTTTCTTACGTCCACACTCTCTTCTGAATTCTTCGCTTCCCTCAGTTTCCATCTTGGTCTAAGATAGCAACGTCTCTCATGTGGTGTATTGCATTAGCCTGAAAAGTGGCTTTGCTGCCTCCAGTATGAGCTGTACTGGGCAGAATAACCCTTTCAAATGCAAATCTGACCGTGCCATCTCCTAGGTAAGACACTTCAGAAATTGCCCTCTACACATAGGAGAAAGACTAAAATTCGAACTGTGAGGGACCCGGGACTGCATGATCTGGCTTCCACCTCAGATGCTGGCTTTCCCCAGCACCACCTCCCGCACCTTTCTTTCTATGCTCCCACCTCTTTGGCGTTTTTCAGGCTGTGCCACTCTCTCTTGTCACAGAACCTTCTCCCATGCTATTCCTTCTGTCTGGATCATGCTCCTACCCCTCTACTACTTACCCAGTTGGCTGCTGTCTTCCTACAGTAAAAGCTTAAGCTTCACGTCCTCATGGCACCCGTTCTGACTTCTCTTGCTTCTCTCTTGGCACTGATCATGGTTATAATTTTTCATTTGCTTGTTACGATTGGTGAATGTCTGGCTTTCCTGCTAGGCTCACGTTCCACAAGGTCATGAATCATGTCTGTTTTTATTCATCTTTATGCCTCTAGTCCCAAGCAGAAAAACACAATAGTAACTGAAGAGATATATGTAAGAGGAAAGATGGCCTGCATGGCCCTATAACATTTGTCTATCTACATGGAAACTGTGTGTAATTACTGTTAGATTTGGGATGTCTTGAGAGTTTGGTGAAATGGCCAGCAGAAAGCTTCATGGCACACATGAGAGGGCGTGTAACAGGCTATTGTGTGTGTTCTTTTAGAGGAGGTTGTGCATACAAAAAACTAATTTCCCAGAAGAAATAGATTGTTGCCTTCACTTTATTTCCTCTAGACAAAGAATAACAATGAATGGAAAAAGTTAATTCAGGACAATTTCAGGTAAGGTCCATACTATGCTGAGAACAGAGAGAGTATTGTAGGACAGTCAAGATTATCTCAGATTGCCTTTGGAGAAATGCAGTGGGTCTTGTTCCCCACACATTGGGAAGCACAGAGAATGAAGTTTCAAGAAATATTACCGGAAGAAAAAACCTTGTGTTCCTAAGAGTTGGTCCCACCTTTTCTCCTGATGCGGAGCATTTATTGTGTTCTTCTGTGTAGCCCTAACCCATGGGACTTGAGAGAGGTCACACTATCCATGTCCCAGGAAGAAATTCCACGTGATCCATGCCAGTCATTGTGATCCAGTTTTTTGTGTCAGTTACTGAATCAGATGTGGGCATTTTCACCCAGAGAAATGCCAAAAGTGTTCTGAGTCCATTTTCTGTTTTTTTTTTAATTAAAATGTATTGGGATGCCAATGGTTGGTAAAATTACATAGGTTTCAAATTCAATTCTGTACTACCATATGCTCATATCACATTATGTGTTCACCACCCAGAGTCGGTTCTCCTTCCATTACCATATATTTGACCCTGTTTACCCTCATCTCCCATCTCTCTCCCTCCTTACCCTCTGGTAACCACTAAACTATTGTCTGGGTCTATGTATTCTTTTTGTTTCTTTGTTTGTCTTGTTTCTTTGTTGCTTTAGTTTTATATCCCACATATCAGTGAAATTAAGTGGTTCTCGACTTTTTCTCTGTAATTTATTTCGCTTAGCATAATAATCTCAAGATCCTTCATGTTGTCACAAATGGCACTATTTCATCTTTTCTTATGTCCCAGTAGTGTTCCATTGTGTATATATACCACATCTTCTTTATCCAATCATCAATCGAAGGACACTTTGGTTGTTTCCATGTATTGGCCACCGTAAATGAAGCAGCAATGAACATCAGAGCACTTATATCACTCTTTGTAGAAGCACATGGGAAATAGTCCTTCTCCCCCTCCATACTGTTGTATCTGACTGATCTGGAAAGTGCTGCACCAGCTTGTGACAATGAGGAGAACTGGCCTACAAAAGAGTGACATGCTAAGGATGGCTGAGAGGGAAGACAGAGAGCACTGAGGTGGCAGGCTAGCCTTCCTCATTGAGGGGGCGGGTGGGCGCGCACAATTTGCTGGACACACGTATAAAAGTTCATGTTTGGTTGGTGTGCACAAGAGAACTTTGTAAAACATTATGTGCTTCAGTTTCCTTCTGCTTTTTATTTATATATAAATAATCTCCATCATGGAACAGTCTTGTAGTAAGTATTTCAGGAATAAGAGTGACGGTCAATCACTTTCGTCAATTTCATTTACAGGTGAAAGAAAAATTGTGGCATAGGAATCACTGAAAAATCCCTTAGCCTGTCTAATGGTCTTCTGGGTCTAGAAAAAGAGAATTACTGTTTATCCCATGAGAGTCATTTCAGGATGACTACACATGTCACACCTGGCTCATTTTGCTTTTCCAATATTCTGGTTCAGGAGGCATTTACCATATTTTCCTTGGACATTTTCTAGTCTGCTACCCTCAAATGAGGCTTTACCTGTTTTCCTAAACAATTTTACCACCAAAGCACCTATATAATTTGTTTGGCAATCTTGAATCTTGGCCTATGATGTCCAAGCAAGGAAACCCATGTCTTAATCATATATTAGATTTCTCCGAGTGATTAGCTGTTCTACTCTGCCTCTAAACTTCAGAACTCCCAGAGATACCAGTAAATCCTTCCCCTGGAAGGCCAGGTTCTATCTAACTTGGTCACACCTGGAGACAAGGAATGTGATGGAAGGAAATCACATTTATTGAGCACATACATGTAGCAGGTACTGAATTAGGCCCTTAATTTCTGTTATTTCATTTAATTCTCATAACTCTGTGACGTATGAATTTTTCACAGTTTATAGAAGGGGAAAGTAATGTATGATTTAATGATTTGCCCAAGGCCACACAGTTAGAAAATGGTGGTCGCAGACTATGAATACAAAGCTCTATAACAACAAAGTTCATACACTTTTACCTAGAGCAGGGCAAGAAATTAATTCCTCTGAATGAGGACTGGTATATATCAGCCATGCTGATGAGGCAAGGGTCACCTCAGTGATATCAGTGCAGGTGTGAAAGAAAAACCGTGGAGATAAGCAAAACATTCCTTTCAGAAACCAGAAACAATTCTGGAAAGGTAGGACTAGAAACTTCCACAGCAGTGATGTGTGATAGAACTGTTTATGATGATCGAAACGTCCTCTGTCTGCCCTGTCCAATATGGCAGCCTCTCACCACATTAGCTATGGAGCACAGTGTGCTGGGGGTGGGGTTCATGGCGAGACTTTGTCTCAGCCCTTCCTAACCGCTTGGATGCGTTTTCCCTCTTGTTTACCCAATGAGCAGGGGTCGCTCTACCAGTTGTTAGTTTTTCTTTTTTTTCTCAGAGTAAATTATTCCATATACAGCTGGAGATTTGGTGTGCATGTGGCGGGTGACGAGTTCAGGATCTTCCTATGCGGCCATCTTAAATCAGAACGCAGTCCAGCAATTTCAAAATGTCACGGCCCTGCTTTCCGGCCTCCATCGTGTCTGATGAGCAATGTGCTGTGCATCTCATTGCAGATCCTTTGTACTGACTTCGCTTTTTGTTGCTCTGTCTGTTTGCTGCTCTCCAGATTGCTTGCCTTTGGCTTTGAAGAGTTTGGTGAGGTGTCTGGGTAGGAACCTCTTTGATTTATAATTTTTGGAGTTCATTAAGCTTCTTGAATATGTAGACCTGCATCTTTTATCAAATTTGGAAAGTTTTCAGCTATTGTTTCTTTAAATATTCTTTATGCTATTTTTTTCTGCTTTTACTTTTATTAGCATTTGTGTGAGGCTGAATTTATTCCCGGGCCATAAGTTTTAGTTTCTTCACTTTCTTCTCAGAGATCATTTCCTTCTGTGCAACCTCCTCTTCTGGTGTAGGAACAATAACAATCTGCTCTTTCTCAGTTAGGATCATCTCTCTGTTGCAGGGAGAGCTCCTGTACGGGTTTCTACACCCATGAACTCTGGAAGTTCTGGGCTGCATCTCGGGAGCCCTGTTCACCTGGATGTGTAATGACCAGAGAGTCGATATCTAAACCCTTAAGTTCAGCATTACTCTGCATTTTTCAGCATGTGCAGTAAAAATTCTGCTCTCTTTTTGGGTTGGACTGTTTGTCCAACCCTATTGTTTGGCCCGGGCACACCTCCTAACTCCACCGTTATAACAACGGTACAGCACACATTGCTTTTGTAATGTGACATCCTTTAGATACTTGGTGGCTTTTCAGATATGCATACTCTTGATGACCTGGGCAGTTTCACGAGTGTTCTTAAAATGAACAGGTAGATTCGAACCTCTTGATTTACATGATTTTGTGGGGTTCTCTGAGTCAAGCGAACAGCGAACCATTTTCAGAGGTCTCCTCAGGCTGCTTACGAGAAGAACTCTTTATGGTTTTAAAAAAATTTATTTTATTTTATTTTATATTTTCTGTCTTCTCTTCTTCTGGGATTCCCACTGTATGTTGGTTTGGTTGAACTCTTGGGCTCTGTTCATTTTCTTCATCCTTTTGCCTTTTTACTCTTCCAATTGAATAATTTCATTAGGTCTATTTTCCAGGTTGCAGATTCTTTATTCTGTTTATACAATTCTGCTATTGAAATCCTGTAGTGAGCTTTTCATTTTAATTACTATACTTCTCATCACTAGGATTTGTATTTGGCTCTTTTTAATATTTTCTCTCTCTTTATTGATATTTTCTATTTGTTCACACATTATTCTTATGACTTCCTTTAACTAGTTCAACATATTTGAGATACATGATTAAAAGTCTTTGTCTAGTAATTCCAATCAGTGTGCTTCCTCAGAGACAATGACAGTTAACTTTAATTTTTGTATGAATGGGCCAAATTTTTTTCCATGCTTTGTAATTTTTCATTGAAAACTAGACATCCTGAATATTATCATGTTGTCTTTTCAATCAAGGTTTTCTCCCTCTAGGGTTTCTGTTACTTGTAGGTTGTAGCTGCTTGTTTAAGGAACTTTATCAACTATTTTACATGTCTGTATTCTTTATTATTTGTGATCTCTTAAGTCTCTGTACCTCTAGCTATTTTTCAGCTAGTATTTTGACCTAAATTTTCTTGAACATTAGAAGCAAAAAATAAAAATAAAAAGAACAGAGAGAGAGAGAGAGAGAGAGAGAGAGAGAGAGAGAGAGAGAGAAGAAGAAGAAGAAGAAGAAGAAGAAGAAGAAGAAGAAGAAGAGAGAGAGAGAGAAGGAGAGAGAGAGAGAGAGAGAGAGAGAGAGAGAGAGAAGAAGAAGAAGAAGAAGAAGAAGAGAGAGAGATAGAGAAGGAGAGAGAGAGAGAGAGAGAGAGAGAGAGAGAGAGAGAGAGAGAGAGAGAGAGAAATTTAAAAATATTTTTAGGGGGGAAATTCTATCTGTTTCTACATGTTTGCAGCCATTCAATGGAAGGTGGAATGTGTCCTGAATCTGAAGAAGTTCAAACAATAGAAAAAGCACATAGGAGCTCACTGATACTAGCTACCATTTACTGAGTGCTCACCATGCCACACACTGTGACAAGAGCTTTACTGCTATTGTTTCATTTAATTTCCATAACAACCATTGAGGTAGGTATTGATAAAATCCACAGTTGACAGGGAAATAAGTATTAGAAAGTTTAAGCAACTAGTTCGTGTTTTTCAGCTAATGGGAGGTGAAACCAGGATTTAAAACGTCAGCGCTCTCAGCCTGGGCACTATGTTGTCTGCTCCTTAGAAGTGGGATCACATCCCTGCCTTTTCATTTAAATTAATATTCCTCGGACATGAATCTCAGGAAATTGCTTGCTGCCCTTTCCCACTATGCTTCCAGAATGTGTTTCCTTGCAAGTGATGAAGTGGAAATGACACCAATGAGTATGAATGAGTGGATGGAGGTGAAGGTGGGAATGGTGAAATAATGAGTCCTGTCCATGACAGACACCCATTTGCCCCACAGCCAAAAAAAAAAAAAGAAATTTTTTAAATCCTAATCTTTTCCTGGCTTTGCAAATTCAACCTAGGCTGGGGCACTCCTTCAGTGCTTAGCCAGGCCATTCACAACTGCTTCTTACCCTTTCCTTCCTGCTACACTGAGCCCAGAGATCAGCCAATGGTGAAAGCTTAGAGTTTTCTTGTGTCTTTCCTGAGCAGGCAACCTGCCTTGAGGATGTGTGTGTCTAAATTTCCAGCATACAGGAGTGCCTTTGAATACCTCAATTTTACAAAGAAACTCCCTCTCTAGCTCTTCACCCATGGCTTTCACTGGTCTATTGTGTGCCTCAATCTATAATGTTTTGTCCTTACTGGCTGTGGGTTGACAGTTTGCCCTAAATTGCTTTTGCAGACTGCCTGCCTCTTTTCACCAGGAGTGAGTTCTGAAGTAGTCAAAAGGGGGCAATGCTTTGTGTGTCTTCTAGCTTTCAGACAGGTTTGAACATACAAATACCTCTTTGTTAACAAGCTCTGTTCTGCGCCCTCTGAAACACAGCCAAGGGTCCCATATCAGGAATACAGGCCCCCTTCTTGAAGACCACCACCAGCACTGTCCTTACCAGGCAGTGGGTTGGAACAAAGGCTAATTAAAATGCCACAAAACATTCTATCATTTTTAAGTTGTTTTTTTCTCTCCCAGATTTAGTGTTCACTTTGTTGATATAAAGACTGGCTTGTTTTCTAGAGTTCTGTCAGACTTGATTTTGACAATTTTATGTATTTTTTTAAAGTTTCTGTGGTGAAACAGGCTCTACGTTTAGCCTCTTCTCTTTTGTGCACTTATGTCAACCCAGATATATTTTGCAGTGTGTTGTGAGTTCAATCCAGGGCCCCAAACCAACAAATTCCACAACCAAAGTAAATTGCTTTGTTACGATAAATCTTGATTATGATGAAGACTTTCTTAAATTAGAGTATCAGGTTATAAAAGTTTAAGATAAAAGTACCTAAGGTAAATTTTGAAATCTGAAAGATTAATGAGGACAACAGTTGTATATGACGTTAACTCTCATTCTATCTTTCAAATTTCTGTATTTTGTGATGTAATTTTTTCAGAGAATGGAGAGACTAAAGTATATTATTGGGTATCGTGACATGACTTGACTAGTTGAGGTGTTGACTTTCTCTACATGACCTATATTTTAATGTTCAGTAGACAATGAGAGAAAAGATTTGAAGGTGGAACACCATAGGAGTTCAGTGAATAGACTTGAAGATATTCCAGTTACCAAGAAGGCAATCATTTAAGCAGTTTATCGGAATGAACGAGAAGAGTGTAAAAACCTTAGATTCCCTGGAACCCAGCGGTCTAGATTCTGATTTAATAGGTTTGTAGTGAAACTGCAGATTCTTGTGTCTAAAAATTTACTGATATAATTCCAGTGCTCAAGCTGATTTGGACATCACTGGCAGCAAAATAGCCAATTTCTTGAATTTTCAATTCACATAGTATGGAAGGCCTCAATTAGAATTATTACACTTAGAAAACCATCTATATGCTTGGTGAGGAATTCACATCTCCTTTGAAAAGGATCATGAGCAAGGAGTAGTTTACTGTATGTTTGAGAGGCACAGATTTTTCCAGATTTTATTGTCAATTGACCTATTTAGTATAAGCTTTGTCATTTCCAAAATGTCAGACAATTTTGAAATAGTTTAGAAGCTCAATATACCATTACATGCCATAGAATGAAATTCCTTTTGGAGCATAACCTTTTAAAAACCTCTCACTGTTGTTCAAATGCATCTCTGCAAAACAATAAGTATGGAACCCTAGGATGTATTTGCATTAGGGTCTGTCTGAGGTGAATGCATGTAGGCAAAGAATAACCATCACATATGAGTGTGTGTGAGACAAACAGGACGGGGATATCTTAGGGATGGTCGAGGAGGTGCTGTCCAGAAAAGAGTTGAAATTCTCAGGATAACAGAGAAGTAACAGTGAGAGATGTCCAAAGAACTTTCAAAAGCACTCACATGAGGATGAGTTTTATATTCAAGCCCAGAGAAGGCATGTATTAGACCATCATGGCCGCATGTGTGACTTAAGAATTTTCCTGCTCCCTATCCTTTTCTCATTGGGCATATTCCCACCCAGGAACCAACTTGACAAGATGGAAAGGAGAAGAATCTATGGTTGTGAGGCCTGGCCAAAAAAAAAAAAAATTTATTCTACTAATTACACAACAGAGTGTTTTCATTCTGCCTACCCTCATGCTTTTTTGGTTTGTTTTCCAAGAGATGTTGTTTCCTCTCCAGAATAAGGAATTTATGAGGCAATTTATTAGTGGTACCCACAGTGGCCACGTCCCTATACCTACTGGGGCCATGTTTCTCCTCCTTAAAACTAGGCCAGAAACCAGTATTCACAAGGAATGGAGTTGGCTCCTTGCTTGGCTTGGGCTCAGCTTGTGCTCTGACAACCAGAATATCTCTGGGCCCTGCCCCAATGCTGGTCTCATCTTAGTTTAGGGCCCTGGATCTCAGGCTTACAAAACCTGTGACTTAGGGCCAGTTGTGTGGCTTGGATCTGGCCCCTGCTCCCATACTAATCTTTTTTCTAGATCTCCCATCTTTCCTTTGAGGACCCCAGTGTCTCTGACCCCTGTTCTGACTGACGACTGCTAAGAAACCCTCTGGGGTTGTCAAAGAGCTCCCTGCCCTGACTCCATTTCTGGTTCCAGCCTTGCTTCTGGTTCTAGCCTTGCTTCTGGTTTTAGGCTCCCTTCAAGCTAGGATCAGACTGGGCTTGGGATCTGCCTCTTACACAACCTTAGAGGGACTGAGGATCATGTCCTGGAAAGAGAGGCAATGTTCTCAAACAACAAAGTGTCAACTGATTGTCATTGGTGCTAATTCAATGTCAAGAGGATTTACAATTTGTGGTGTGGTGAAAGAGGGAAGTTTATTCAATGTAAACTGCTCAAGTGTGATACAGCAAAGCTATGGTGAAGCTCAATAGTGCTACAGTTCAATTAAGAGACAGCACGGCTGTGCGTCTGCATGGCTTTGAGATGGCCCTGGGGCAAGGCCCCTCTCTGGCTTGATAGTTCTGCTCTGCTACAGTCTGGTCTGGCCCACTCCACCTGCTCTCCTCCACTCAGCTCTGGTCTGCCCTGCTTTGGTGAGATGTCTTCGGTATTTCAACTCCAACTAGGTCAACTCAGGCTTCAATAACAAGGGAGAGTGTGGTCTCAAATGGGGTTGGAGGGGGTGATTTATACAGAGAGAAGTCCCCACCTCAGGTCCCTGATTGGTCTTCATGCCCATGAGAATGTCAAATCTCAATTTGATTGGTCCAAAAATCACAGTCTTAATTGGTCAGAGTGGAGCCACTCTGTTTGGTCGGTGTAAATGCTAATGGGGTTATAGCTGTGCAGTTCCAGCTCTTATTGAAAGAAGAAACAGCTCAATCCTTTTGGTTGAAATACAATTCCAGGATCTCCTTTGTACAGGTTAGCTCCAATGGTAGGAACACAGTGCAGGCAGAATGTTCTGTTCAGTATGGGAGGCACGCAGCTTAGAGCAGGCTTCTCCCTGAAGGGCAGTTTGCCTGAGAGGCCCTTGTTTAGAAATGGCCGCTAGGCTCTGTTATCATAATTGAGCTCAGTTAGCCATCAGGAGCCCTTCTTGGTGGGTATCTTCTCAAGATCACCAAAAGTAGCTGCTGGTTATATTGCCCATCTCCACCCTACCCAACAGTTTCCGGGAGAATTTCCAAAAAAGTCAGTTTGAGCTCTGATTACTTGCATGCAGATGCTGGAGCTCTGTTGGGCAGCACGTTATTTGTCCTGTAGCCTGACCACCCCCATATGTGTCTGTGGCCTGTCCTCTCAGGAGTCCAGTTAATACAAGGAACATTTTAAAGGCAAATAATATGTGTGCCTGTCTTACATGATCCACGTTATTGGAAGACTTTAGCTTGTTCACAGGCAAACACATACAAATCACACAGATATTACATGTGTTGTGATTGACATATTTTTTCCTTCATGGGACTCATCCGGTGGCATATTTCTCAGTGAAGGCTTTAATGAACCTGGTTTCACCTAATTTATTTTTTCTAACTAGAATTATTTTTCCTAACTACACATGTAATATATACACATATGTTAGAAATAATTATATACAATGAAAGTTGAAAATAAAAAATCCAAAATCTATCCCTAAACCATCTTTCTATAGCATTCCTCTCTTTGAAGAACGTGGCAGAAAGTGGGTGTTTGTCCTCACAAACTCTATGCATTTATAGGAATATCAAAATATATGTAAATATATATTTTCATAAATATTATTGAATTATTTGCATATGCAAATTACATTTTTGACCGAAGATGTACAAAGAGCTCACCATAACATGTAAGTGCATATAAATTTATCTTCTTCTTTTAAATTGCTCCATAATTTTTCCAGTGTATGGGTGAAACATAAATTAATGAGTCATAACCTTATTGATAGACCTGTGAGTGGTTTAGAGTCTTTTACTGATACAAGCAGTGTCGAATGAATGAATGTCTCTTATTTAGAGAATAAGAGCTGTGTGTATGAGATAATTTTAGAAGAGGTTTACTAGGGCAAAGGGTATCCCTTTTTTAAATTTCTACAACTATTGATTAAGATCTGTAGAAGTTGTATCAATTGACACCTTCATAAACAGTGTATAAGGTTTTGTTTTGCTATAGCCTATCTCAGAATGTCAGTCAGTCAAGTGTTTGATTTGTTCCATTGGCATATTATTTTGGTTTTATTTTTAATTTATTGCTTAGAATCATCATATTTCCTCTTTGGGTGAATTATCTTCTATTATCTTTTGCCAGTTTTCCTTTTGGATTGTGGGGATTTTCTTCTGGATGTATAGGAACCATTTATATATTGAAATGATTATGTTTTGCTGTCTTTTGAGTCATGAGCCTCCACCCTGCCTCACCCATATCGCTGCTTGTCAAGGCTGTGTTTTCAGTTGAATTAACTAATTCTTTTCTTCTATGAGCTCTGGATTTTGTGTCATAATTGACAGACTTTTCTTTTTTTCTGTTATTATAATTACCTACTTTTTTGCATTTAAGTATTGATCCATCGGGGGGATTCATTTTACTGAAATACATGAAAGTAAGAATCAATGACATTGAGTGCTTGCTGTCATTCAAAACTTGTGTTACTTTTCCATAATGTAAAACTGAAATGGAAACATGACAGCCACATTAAGGACGGATTTTCTAGTCCTTTTGACTCGAATGTGACCAGGAAACAATTACAAAATATGCAAAGAAGTGGTATGTGTCACCACAGGCCAAGACTTTTAAGAAGTTCTCTGTCCGGTTCACCATCTAGACATAGGCAACAGAGGAGCCTATTTGAAATATGGTGACGTAAGTTACCAGGAACTTGGGTCTCTGAATCACCAGGGGCAAGATAACTGCTCAGTGACCAGTCACATCTTCAGTGACTGTTACATGAAGGAGAAATACACTTCCATTGTAATAAGCCACTAAAATCTTGGGGGCTTATTTATTAAAGTGGCTGGCATGGCTTTACCAATAAAGAGTCCAATGAAGAGATAGGTATCTCTAACCACTCGTATGTGAGCACACTTCATTTTATTTAGTGAGTGTTCTGCCCACTGCCGATGAAAGGGAATTGCTAGTAACCTAGCATCTGTAAAGGACCTGGAATGGAGGTGCTTTATCAGCTGGTGATTTTTAGAGTTAACCACATATTCAAGTGAGAATTCTGTTCAGTGCACCTGTGTCATCCACATGAGTAGACCAGAACTTGGCAGAATCTGAAAGTAAAAAACAGAGGTATATCAAACCAGTCAAAGCTTCTTATAATTCACCTATTAATCATCATAATGCATTTCAAAGAAGACATCTAGGACAAATTTAAATTAGAGTTGTATACCAGGACAACAGTAGAATACTAGTTCTGGCTGAAGGCAACAGAGTTACCTATTGCATAGGAAATTTATTAATGACCTATACCATCCAAAATAGGCATCATTTGTCAACACGAATGGAGAACCAAAGATTTATCTGCGGAATACATGAAGAAGGAACTTGATGAACAAATAAAAAACAAATATTTGGTGCTTAAGCTGAGGTTGATTGAAAAGCGTGACTGTATGAACTTTTCCTCTTGGCTGTCTGGCATGAGCCAGATTTTACAAGTAGTTCTTTGAAGAACTACTTTGAAAACCAATCTAGTGCTTTACAGTAGTATTGAAGTAGTTTGTGAGTGCGTCTTCTATTCATTTTTGCTGCAATCTCTTCAAAACCATTTGTGAATCTTTAATCAAAGCATTCAGTGAAGGGAACACCTTGGAAACTGAAAGTTTTGAAGCCTTTAGCAAATTGGAATTATTAAAAACAGAGTGTGTAAATAGGAAGCTATTGAATTTGTCACTACCAAAGCGAGGAAGGATGTGAATTAAACACAGACAGCTCGGTGTATCTGGTTTAAGTTTGAAATGTTATAACTGTGTTTTGTAATTTCCTCCCTTTTGAGAAGAATTTTTTGATGAGCTTCCTGGGGATGAATTTGCATTTGTATTGAATGGAATGAAATAGAAAAGGCCTGTTATTTTGCAACATCTCCATTTGGTTTGGCAAAACATTCAAGATAATCAGAAATGGAAACAACTTATTTGCTGAGTTTTATGGCATAAAATATTTACCTAAGAATGGCAGTGTCAATGAAATAATGAAGACAATGCTGACGAAAATATTTGGACTAAAATATTTAAACATTTTCACATATAAAAGCATAAATCATAAGCTCCACATAGTAGAATTTCCTTGAGCTTTCCAGGAATCTCACCATAGGTAGAAACAACATTTTTTTTCAATAAAATATGGGCTACAGAGAAGTGTCGATTAAAGGCATCAACACATTCAAATTCATTAATGATAAAATGCAAACTTGAAGAATATTGCCATTTTATAAACCAACTAAAAATAACAAGTTGGAGCACCAGAAAGGGAGGAGAAATATTTGAAGAAATAAAGGTTAAAATATTTTCAAGTATGATGGAAAGTATCAAACAGGTTCAACAGCTCAAAGAGAACCTTAGAGGCCTGAATAGAAAACACATCATACACAACCACATCATCGTCAAATTCCTGAAAACCAATGATGAAGAAAAAATATCTCAAAAAGTAGCGAGAGAAATAAAAAAGGCAGATTTTATTGAGAAGAACTATGTAACAGGGAAGGCTGACTTCTAATCCAATCATTACATCAAGAAGACAATGGAATGACATTTTCAAAGTACTGAAAGAAAATAACCATGCCAACATAGAATTCTATGCCCAGTTAAAGAATTCTTTAGTATTCAATAATGTTGTAAAGATTTTGTTGGGTATCCGATGGACATGCGTCCTATTTGGGAGACACCCCAGGGATTCTGTGGATACCTGATCATGGCATTGTACACCAGAAGCTAAACATTAATGAATGCCAACTATAATTTTATATATATAATGTGATGGTTCAGTGTGAGGTCGGAGGGATAGATGGGGGAAGGGGGATTCACAGTGTGAGGGATATAAATGATGAACGTCTAAGTATTACCTTGTCTTGTACACCTGAAACTAATGAATAAAAAAAAAAAGAATTCTTTAAAAAGAAAGAGGAAATAAAGACATTGTTTGATCCCTAGTCAAAGAAGAAATCACAAGGGAAATAGGAACTTATTTTGAAATGAATGGTAATGAACACACATCGTATGAAAATTTCTCGGTATAGTTAAAACTGCATTTAAAACAAAATGTGTAACATTAAAGGCTTTCAGAGAAAAGAATAAATGTTTAAATCCATGGCTTGAACTACCACATTAAAAAGCTTGAAAATAGAAAGAAAATTAAAGTAAAAGTAGAAAACAAGAAACAATAAAGAAAAGAAATCAATGAATTAGTGAATGGAGAAATCATAAAGAAAATTCAGAAAGCCAAAATTTGGTTCTTGGAAAAATATGATATCATCAGTAATCCCTTGATCAAGACATAAAAGGATGTAATACTCATGGTCAATATCAAGAATTGCACAGGAGACATCACTGGGAGCTTTAAAATGATGCTAAGAAAATAATTAATGGCCACTTATGAATATGGGTAAATTCCTTTAAGATAAGACATACCTAAACTGACCCAGTAAGAAACACGACATCTGAATGGTCTTACATTTGTTAAAGGAAATGAATTTGAAATGCAAAGCCTTCCCAGAAAAACTGAAGGCCCCAATGATTTCACTGGTGAATTCTGCAAATATTTAAGGGAAAAATAAAGAAATGATTTTAATTATACATCATAAATTTCAAAAAATAGAAGAGGAGGATTATTGACCAGCTCATTTCCTGAAGGCAACATAACCCTGATATCAAAACTTGAGAAAGATGGTACAAGTAAATGGAAGTACAGACCCATATCTCTCATCATCACAGGAACAAATATTGACAAAGTAGTCACAAAACAGAGCAATATTGAAAATCATCATATGACATGATCAAATGTGAGTCATCCTAGGAATGCAATGTTGGTGTCATATTTTTTTTAATTTATTTATTGGGGTGAAAATTGTTAATGAAATTACATAATTTCAGGTGTACAATTCTGTATTACATCATCTATAAATCCCATTGTGTGTTCACCACCCAGAGTCAGTTCTCCTTCCATCACCATATATTTGATCCCCCTTACCCTCATCTCCCTCCCCCCACACCCCTTACCCTCTGGTAACCACTAAACTATTGTCTGTGTCTATGAATTTTTGTTTCTCATTTGTTTGTCTTGTTCTTTTGTTGTTTTTGGTTTATATACCACATATCAGTGAAATAATAGGGTTCTCTGCTTTTTCTGTATGACGTATTTTGCTTAGCATTATACACTCAAGATCCATCCATGTTGTCACAAATGTTCCTATATCATTTTTCCTTAACGCCGAATAGTATTCCATTGTGTATATATACCACAACTTCTTTATCCATTCATCTATCGAAGGACATTTTGGTTGTTTCCATGTCTTGGCCACCGTAAACTAAGCTGCAATGAACATTGGAGCACACGTGTCTTTATGTATAAATGATTTCAAATTCTTTGGGTAGATACCCAGGAGAGGGATTGCTGGGTCATATGGTAATTCTATTTGTAATTTTTTGAGGAACCTCCACACTGCCTTCCATAGCGTCTGCACCAGTGTGGATTCCCATGTTGGTGTCATATTAAGAAGTCATTCAACATAAAGAGAATTAGATTAAAGTAAGAAATGACATGATAATCTTAAAAGATGGATGGAAATTGTATGATAAAATTCAGTATCTATTCGTGATAAAGCATCTCAGCTTACTCAGAGTAGAGAGAATCTTTCGCAACCTGATAGAAACCGCTATGAAATACCTCCAGGTAATTATTATACTTGATGTTTCCCATAGAGATGGGAACAAGGCAGTGATCCTGCACTTAGTATGTTTTCCCACGTTTTTCTGGATGTTTTAAACCAATATAATAAGACAAGTAAGAAATAAAGATTATATCAGAAGAAATAAAATGGCTTTTATGTGCCCTTCCCATAGTTGTATAGATATACTACTAAAATCTGCAAGAATAAATGAACATAGTCAAGTTACACTATATAAGGTAAGTTTACAAAATCAATTGTATTTTTATGTACTAGAATAACATGGGAAAGGAACTTAAAATTAGTATTATTCAAAATGCCATAAAAATAAACAATACTTGGAAGTAAATATGCCTACATCTATAAGATGTTCTTGAGACAAATTAAGGACATAAGTCAATACACACATAGACTATTTTCACAGATGGAAGAATCCATATTGCTAAAATGGCTATTTTCCAACTTGATCTGTAGATTCACCATAAACTAGTCATGATCCCAGAAGGCTTTCTCTCTCTCTGTCTCTCTCTTTTTTTTTTTTTTGGATAAATTGACAGGTGATTCTAAAATGAATATTTAAATCTAAAGAAACTAGAATAGCAAAAACAATTTGGAAAAGAAGAAAAATGTTGGACAACTTACACAACCTAATTTCAAGAATTACTGTACAGCTTTAATAATCAAGGCAGTGTGGTATTGGCTTTAGTACAGATAATAAGATCAATGATTAGAAAAAAACCACACATAAATTGTCAACTGATTCTTTGACAGAGGTACCAAGTTAATCCAAATTAATTAGGGAAAGGATAGTCTTTTTACTAATGATGCTGGAAAAACCAGAAAACTATTATGGAAATAAATGAATCTCTTTGCATACTTCCTGACAAACACAAGTTTATGGATCAAATGTAAAATCAAAACTACCGTGTTTCACCCAAAATTAGACCTAGCCGGACAATCAGCTCTATCGCATGTTTCAGAGCAAAAAATAATATAAGACTGGGTATTATATTATATCACATTATATTATATAAGACCCGGTCTTGTATTACAGTAAAATAAGACCGGGTCTTATATTAATTTTTGCTCCAAGAGATGCATTGCAACTGATTGTCCAGCTAGGTCTTATTTTCAGGGAAAGACGGTGTCTGTTTTGAGAACAACACAGGGATGAATTTTTTTGTAATCTTGGAATAGGCAACATTTTCTTAGAGAAGACACAGAGAGCTCTAACCAAAAATGGAGAACGAAGGGGAAGAGGAGGAGAAGATGGAGAAGGAGGAGAAAGAGAAGAAAAATGGGATTTCAAAACTTTAAAAACTTTAGTTCATCAAAATACACCTCTAAAAGAATGCATAGCAAAGCCCCAGATTGAAAGAAAATGTAAGTTGAACTTTTACGTAATAATGCATATTGGAAATATAATGAAAATAATACTCTATGCAAGCATAACATAAAAATCTGAAAAATACTCTTCATCTAGAGTAAAATATTGTGTCATGTAGAATCGTAACTTGCTAAATTTCAAAGATCGAAAATTTCTGCGCTTGGAAACAGCTACGTCCACTACTTAGGAGGTGCATAATATATAGAAGCACTGCCAAAAACTTGCACTCAGTGCTTGTGACAAAAAGGCCAAAATACTCTCCAGAGCATCAGAAATAGTCTTTCTCTGCTGGAATCCATTTCTGAAAACTCAGAAAAATGCAACAGCTAAAATTGGACTCTTTCCTCTGAAATGGTAGATTAGAATAATAGTAGATACTTTTTCCACTAGCTGCCAAACTTACGTAGTGATTACGGAGAAGTGATTATTAGTTCATAGCATTTTAGGTTCAAATGTATATGCAACTTAAAAGCACAAAAACCTAATAGTAGCCTTAACGTGTTATAATGTAAGGGTTTCATCCCAAGAAAGTTGTCAGAGCTATTACTGGTTTTACCTCGATTACTTCGATTTTTACCTCGATTTTTAGCTATAATCTTCCATGATTTATTTCTAATGATTTACATATTTAATTTGTTTCACTTAACGTAAGGATGTTTCTCAGAATGCCTAATCATGTCTAAGTTTAATAATTGTATTATGTCTGTATGATCTGTGCTTCTGGGTGTTGGTAAATTCATTTTTATATTTCCCACTCAGTTTTATAATGACAAAAAATGATTAAATACTCAAATATTGGCAAAATAATTGTACAGACAAGTGTGTTGACACTGCCAAAAATGAACAGTCAGTAGTGTGGTTAGTTATGAATCGATTAACTTAATGCAAACTCACCTTTGGAAAGACAACTGAAGGATTTAAGTGACAAATTTAAGGTGGGTTTTTAAAAAGGTGTTTGAAAATCAAACCGGCTATAATAATACTGGTCCAGTTGTCACAAATTGACAAGTGAATATAATACCAACTAAAGAAAGGATTGGAAATGTGGATCTTTTCTGGCCATTCTAGACTGAATAAATTGGTGAAATCCTGAGGCAAAACAGCAAATTTCCTTTCTTTCTTAACATACATACTGAAAACAGAAAGAGATTTCTAGTTTCACAGGCCTTATTCAAAAAGCAGATAAGTACAAAGTATACTCCAATTTTTAAAGAAGATTTTTGGGTCTAAGGTGATAGATATTGAGGTTGAAAATAAAACGTTTCAAAATACAAGAGTTTCCCTCACAAAGTGATAAGCCCCCAATGTACTACCCCTGTGGCAGTGTTCATAGCTGTTACAGTACCACTGACTATTCCCTATGCTGTACTCCACATCCTGTGGCTATATATGTGTTAAATTGTGGTTGACATTCAGTATTGTTCAGCCTCGGGTGTACACTGCAGGGGTCGGGCGTCTACACCGTCCGTGGGGCGGTCTGTCTGATGGGACGGGTGCCCGTCTGACGCTTGCAGGGTTTTCACGGCATTGTTGATTACATTCCCCAAAGTGTCTTTCGTATGTATCCCCGTGGCAATGTTGTGGCTACTGATTTGCACTTTCTGGTCCCCTCGGCTTCTCCCCCACCCCCACCCCCCAGCATCTGGCAACCCTCGGTTTTTCCTCTATATCTCTGAGACTGTTTCTGTTTAGTTTGCTCATTTAGGTTGCCCACTTTAATGATCATTTGAAAACGGAAGTGGCGGGGGATTTCATTGGTTTGTCACGGTGAACGCCGCTGGGGAAAGTGCAGTTGGCGGCGGGCAGGCCGTCCCGCGGGTCCTCGGCCGAGGCCACAGGGGGCCCTGTCGCGTCTCCCGAGGAAGGCCGCGCCCAGGCTTCGCAGAGAGGTCCCTGCCCGCGGCCCCGCCCGCGGCCCCGCCTCACGTGTGTGCCCTCTTCTTGGCCCGCAGAGCCCCCCGGCGCGGACCCGGACACGCTGCGAGCCGGCGCGCGGGGCTTCACCGGCTGCCTCTCCGCCGTGCGCTTCGGCCCCGCCACCCCGCTGAAGGCGGCGCTGCTCCCCGGCCGCCCGGGCCCAGTCGCCGTCCGCGACAGGTGGCCGCGTCCCGCTGTGCCCGGGGGCGGGGCCCGGAGCCCCGGCGTGCGCGGCGACCCGGCCGCCCGCAGGGGGCGCAGGTGCGTGGCCCTCCGCCCGCGGCCTGCCAGCCGCTCTGCGTCCCGAGGCTCCCCGAAGTCCTCTGTGGGTCCGCCTTCCCCTTCTCTGCCCTTTCCAGTCTCAGTGCCTCGGCTCTCGTTCATTTCTATGGCTGCGATTGTCTGCTTTCAACTGTTTGTGGATTTTCAAAAGTCCGCCTTTCCACCCCCCCTGTCGTTCTGCCTTTTTCTACTGTAGGTCGTTCTGGACCGACAGATGGGGGCGAGCCCTGGGTCAGAGCGGACGGACATGGCTCCGCGGTCATTGGAGGTAACAGGCCCGCGAAGGGCACCCTCGGAGGTGCTGTCGCTGTCAGCGGGATCCCCACGGGAGAACCGCGCCACGGAGGCCTCAGAGGCAGGCCACACCCCTGTGACGTGTGGTGCACAGGTGGCCCCCGTGCGGCACGGCTGCCAGGGCCCTAAAACTGCCGTGTTATGCGAAACAAGAGCTCCTACAAAAGGGGTTAGGCTCCAAAAATCAAAAACACAAAGTATCATATTTTTATAATTCAGTGAAATATCTTGATTAAAGCAATTTTCACCCAAAAAAAAAAAATACAAGAGTTTTCTCTGGGAAATCAAGCTTTTAAATGCTTTTGTGTTTTATAAATCGAAATTAATACATTTCAGTTTTAGGGTACATAAAGGTATTTTTTCTTCTCTCATTTATGGTTTTTGCTTCCCCCAAGTTCTCTGCCTGTTACATACCTGTTTTCTTAATTCAGGAAATGAAATTTCCTATTTCATTTTGCTCAGACGACCCAGCAGAAGCCTGGGCCAGCGCCCACCGAGGTCCGAATGGAACTCAGCGCTGCCCACAGGCCACCTCTGAAGCTTGAGGCGCCTGGGCCTTGCACGTGGGCTCCGGGTGCCCTTGACCTTGGCCACGGGGCTCTGTGCGCACGCGCAGCCCTCGGCCTCTGCCCCGTGCACCGTTGCTTGGTGACGGCCGTTCTGGGCGGAGAGATTCCAAACCGCCTTGCTGTCCTGCGGGGATACTGTGGCGACTGGAGTTGGCTGCTCTAGAGGCTACTGTTGGCTGGGCGCGGAGAAAACAGGCGTGAGAAGTGCGGAGGAGGTTCTGAAGCCCGTGGCTTGGCCATGAGGAGGTTCATTGGCTTAGGGATTCTGAAGGTCAGGTCCGGCTTGGGTTTCCGAAGGAGACCCCAGAGCGATGGTGGTGGCTGGCAGCCTGAGACCGGAGGTGGGGTCACCTCGGAGTCCGGGTACTGCATCCGAGACAAAGATCTCCAAAAAATCCACAGAGCTGCCTCCAGGGGCGACGTGGCCGGAGTGCAGAAGCTGCTCTCGCTCCATCCAGAGAGACTGAACGACAGAGACCGGCAGAAGAGGTGAGCGGGCCTGGGGGGCCGCTGGGCACGGGCCGGAGGCGGCGGGGGCCTGGGAGAGGGGCCCACCTGCCGGCTCCCCCGGGAGGAGCGCAGCCTGGGCGGGGCCCTTACCTGGGGGCCAGGGCCCAGGCCCAGGTGGTGAGCACCAGGACAAACTCTCAAGGTCCCGTCACTCATAATTCCCCTTATAAAGCACTTTACTGACAATGTTAAACCAATTTAACTAAATATCAGTAATAGAAATGAAAAGAAGTATATGCAGCATTTTACTTTTGATGTGCACAGTTTTAGACCACATTGTTAAACACTATAGAAAAGTCCGTAATGAGAAAACTAATTCCCATAATAGAGCGACTTGTGGGCTAAAAGTTCTTCAGCTAAAACCCAGTATCCGTTTTACATCAGTGTCCACCCATGTATGTATGGTGTTTATTGAGGGGCCTTAGAAGGGAAGCTTCCAGTGGAAGATGGCTGTGGTCTTGGCTAGGAAGACTCGTTTTCTCACCGTGTGTGCTCTTCCTCTAGTTATCAGTTTTCCATAAGCCAACTAAACTCTCAGGGTTTTAAAAGTTTTGGGTTGCACATGCTCTTTGATTGTAGTGATAAAATTAAGAATCATTCTGTATAGTAGACGAAGATTTGCCCTTCTAGGTGTCAACGGGTGCTGTATTGCCACAATTTCTTTACTAAGAGCTGAAAAGAGAGATAAATGATTGGAATATAGCAGAAAATGCCCAAACACCCTAATATATGCAGGATGTTAGAGCTTCATAGTGATGACATTTAGGGTTAGTAGAAAATATGAATTACTCATGAATGATGGAAAAATACCTGTTAAGTATTTGGAGAAAATTCGTTAGATTTTCATATCACAAAAATAAGATCCAGATGTACTGTAGATTAAAAACTATAAATATACGAAATGAGGAAAGTACCAGAAGAAAACAGAAATTCCTATTTATACATTTTTTTATGTTGGCGAAGACTTCAAAAAAACCAAGAGTTCAGAAGGTTGGTTGAGCAATATAAGAAATCAATAGTCTCTGTATATCAGATAATAATACTAACAAAGCACAAGAAAAGGTACTTGTAAATTATGTACAGCATACACATATCAGGGAAAAGTGTATCTTTGTTTTATAGAGAAGTGTCTGAAATCAACAGAAAAAAAGCAGTCGAATTTTGAATTTGACCAAGTTCTTTCTGTGTATCTATAAGTGACCAATACTTAGTGTCCTAGGTAAAAAAAAAAAAGGAATTAAAGTTGCAAAAGAAATGAAAACTTCTTTTCCATCCTCAAAGGTTGAGAAGATGAGGAACCATGGTACTTGTACAGCTGCTTCAAATTTAAGTTGCTTCTGACTTTTCAAAGAGGCAGTTTGGTGATAAGTACCACATTTAAAAATGTATATTCCCTTTACCCATCAATTTCAAGCACTAAAATATCTTTATGAAATAATTAGATAAATCACATACAATTTGCTTTTCTCAGCACTGCTTACAATATCAATGTCTTGTGAAAAATTCACATCAACGGATTTCGTAAATAAATTGCAGTGCGTCTGTAGGGTGGAATTACCTGAGACCATTGAAGGTGGTATGGATAATACATACATGTTTACATGCAAAGATGTACTTTGGTAGATTGGAAAAGGAGAAAGCATTCCTTTGATTATATAGACACACACAGACTATGATGTTATTTTAGCCAAAAATATGTGCAAACTTGATATCTGAGTGTTTGTACTGTGACATTTTCTTTTTTAAAAAATCTGATCTCTACACTGAACATATACAGGAATTCTAGTAACAGCTTGTTATTAATAAAGTAATCCCAGGTAATATTTCATTATTCCCAGGAATATGCATCTTGTACAGATTAAAACAATTTCTCACTTCTATGTCCAAATTTTTTTTTTAAAGATTGGTATTTTCTGGCAACTTTTAGCCTCTTCAAAAGTAAAGGCAGTCTTTTTATCTGTGCTGGTAGAAGTTCATGTATCTATATTTCTGTACACACTTATTTTTTTATTATATAGAGCTTCACTACCTATAATATTAAATGATTTTTGATTCATCATTTTGGTTCTGTCTTTATGGAAATCAAAAATAGCACATATAAGTGATTATTACTATTGCAGAAGTACTGCATTACTATAAACATTTTGTTTAAAAACATTGAACTCTCCAGCTGTAGTTATCCCTTCTTTCAATGCATTTATTCATCAGATATACACTGAATACCTGTTATGGAGCAGACACAGTCTACTCGGGACTCTCAGAATCTATCTCTCAGGCCCTCTTCATCCTTAAAAACTTTATGTTGCCCAGTAGGAGCGAAATGAAAAATTGTAAATGGAAGTATTAGTACCTAATATCCATTGAAGCTTTTCCTCCCTCGTTTCAAACAAAAGGATTTCTCCAGTTAGGACATTGTGAACAGTGACCAAACTTGCTGTTTAGCTAGTGTACAATAGTATTAAATACGAGTATCGATCACTGGAAATCATCCGATTTTCATGTAATCTATGAATCAAAACAGTCAATGAAAGGAGCCATCCCTAGTCACTTGAATGCTGAGTCTCTTTTGGCTTCAGGTTTCTTGAAAATCAAAACAAGAATTTCTTGGTGATGTTAGTCCTCTTTCCCCATGATGCTCTTAAGAATGAACATTTATTTAGATGCCAACTTATGATGAGAACTGCGGAAGGTCTGGTGTGTTTCCATTATTTCACTTCACGTTAGGGTGGTAGGATGCCCGTTCTTGTAAATACCAGTAAGAAATTATTTAAATGCTCCAACTATACTTTCAAGGCATTCTGAATTATACATTGCCTTCCAGAGTCAGAGGTGTTAAAATATGAGAAAAGAAGCATCTTAGAATCACTGAAATACAGTGTGCTTTCTTAATCCTTAAAACACAGCTGCAAAGTAGGTGGAATGATATCATTTTACTTAATTGAAATGTTGTCTTTTAAAGTAGTAGTGATGGTAATGATTCTGATAATATTACCAAACAGTTATTGAGCTGTGTGTTTTGTGCTAGGAACCTAAGTAAACACTTTGCATAGATTCCCATGTAAGCCCACAACAGTGTCCTGTGATGTTAACTACAGTTTTTATCCCCATTTTTTTGATGAGGAAATGGAGGCACACAAAGGCTAAGGGACAGCTAATAAGTGGTCGAGTTAAATTAGGATCAGACCCGAGTTGAGCTGATTCCCCAGGGCATGCTCTCTGTAGTCACATAGGCTGCTCTGTCCTTAGTGTGGCGAGTAACAAGAGCTCGTGAATATTGTACTTTGTGCAGAAGAAAACTCCATGTTGGTTCTGAAGGCATTGGAGTGGCGCGTCATGTTTACAATTGCGTGCAGAGCTGCATGTTTGAGACAGTGCCCTGTAATGTCCTAAATGTCCTCTCACCCTCATAGGACTGCTCTCCATTTGGCCTGCGCCTTTGGCCATGAGGAAGTGGTGACTCTTCTAGCAGAGAAAAAATGCCAGATGAATTTCGGTGACAACAGAAACAAGACAGCTCTAATAAAGGTATGTGGTAGCCAGGTCTGTCAACAGGAGATGGATTTTATTTAACTATTTAGAATAAAAATGAAATAGTTTCAATCAACTATAACTAATTGTGGAAACTTGTGGAATGCTTACTTTGAATTCCCATAATTTACCGTTTATTTAATGACGTATCCTGACAGGCCGTGGAGTGCCAGGAAGAGGAGTGTGCAACAATCCTACTACAGCATGGAGCGGATCCACATGTGAAGGACTTCCGTGACAACACGGCTCTCCACTACGCGGCCATGGGGCACAACACCGCGATAGCTGAACTGCTGCTGCAACACCAGGCAGACATGGAAGCAACCAATGAGGTATAGATCCACAGACTGTATTTACACAATATTTGTAATACATGTGTTTCAGCCACAAGCATTTTATTTCTAGTCGATATATACAGCATGCTGTACACCTGGCCCTGTCGCCATAGAAACAAGTCCAAAGCCAAGTCAGGAAGGGGAAATGGGGTGGCCACAGAAAGGGCCCAGCTCTGTCCTGTAAGAGTCCTGTTACTGCTTAGGAGTCGGTGCCAGGTTCACTCACACCAAGGACTGAAGACCCCGGGGGAGGGAAGTATGTGGGGGTGGCTGCTGCAGGGCAGGGCCGAAGAGATGGGTGTTCCTGGGGGTGGGTGGGAGGAGGAGTGGAGCCTGGGTCCCGCCAGGGAGCTGGGGGTGTGCAGGTAGGGAGGGGAAGCAGCAGGACACTGGCCCTGAGCACCCCAGGCCTCGGGGATTCTGAAGATTAGGGCAGGAAGGCCAGTCACGTTTGGACATCCAGCAAGGGCATCCACCTGCGTTCCTAGCCACTCTGCCAGCCACGGCCCCCCTTGAGGTCTCCACCTCGGAGTGGGGCTCCTGCTCAGCCTTGTGGAGGTGCTGGGCAGGTTTTAGGTGTACAGAGGGAGCAGGTGATGGGGACGCATTCACCCCTTTTTGTTCCTGGACGTACATCACTGCTCGCCACTGCAACCCCAGCAGGAATGCCCTTGGTTGACAGAGGAAGGGTCAATTTTACATTTTTGGAAGCTCAAGCGTTCCCTGAATGCAAACAGTTGGAACTTAATTTTCTAAAATTTTACTTTACGTGATGATACCTCTAAAGTAGCAGTAGAGGGCACAGCTCTCTTTTATGCACTTACGACAAATTACGTGTGAAAACAAAACTTGTTACAGGCAACACTTCCTTTTTTAAGTGTTTTTTCACGTCCGAGTTGTTTTCCAATTAATGCAAAACAATGTAGGAAGGCAAAATTTGCCTTTGAAATCGGCTTTACCTTAAAACTCAAACAAACAAAAAAGCATTTTACAATATCATAGAAATCTTCCCGCTGTTGACAAATTTTTTTTTTATAAACGAACGATTTATATAAAGCTATTTAGTACTCATTGGCTAAAGCCTAAGAGGGAAAAAGGAAAGGGAAAGGAAATAACCATCAGAAATATGCAGGGCAATTTGGAAATTTGGCTATTGAAGGGAAATAACAAGAAGAGGTTTTTCAAAACCTCATGGACACAGACAGCAGTTCAATATTTGCCAGAGGGTAAAGGGGGGAGGGGAGATAGATGAGGAAAAAGGGGTCAAACATATGGTGGTGGAAGGAGAACTGACTCTGGTGGTGAGCACACAATGCGACATACAGATGCTGTATCATAGAAATGACACTTGTAACCAACGTAATTTTACTAACCAGTGTCACCCCAATAAGTTTAATTAATAAAAAAGAGGCTTTTTATTTTTGTTTTTCTTCAGTTTATGTGCTTAGTCAAGGTCCTCTTCAGTTTTGGGGGATAATAATCCTTAGTTTTGAGAGAGAGTTAGTGAGTTTTAAACTTCCCTGAGACCACATCTGGGAAGGCTCCGAATCCACCAGATTGCAGTGAACAGGTGGCAATTAAGTGGGAAAGGAGGGAAGGACAGACAATTAAGTGACATGTCATCTGTTCTGGCAGAAAGAGCCACCTAGGGAAGAGTCTAAACTCTGCTGTGAAATGTAGACTGTCCCATGAGAAGTAAGGGGTTTAGCAATAATGAAATCAAGTTGCATTTTAATTGTTAATCCCGTTTCCACTCCTACCCAGGAAATTAAGTGTGGTTTTCATAAGTGACATGTCTCTTCCACTTTTATTTGGCCTAATCGTCAATGTCAGAGGAAATTGGTGACTTAGGCTAGAGAAGAGACCGAAGGGATCGTCTCCCGGACTAGTTCTCGGCTAGAATTCTGCTGGCGAATCACAGTCACCCTAGGAACTTGGAAACCATTTACAAGCTAGGCTCTTCCTGAAGGTTTTGACTATGGAAAGCTAATAAGGCCTGGACATGTGTTGTTTAGAAATATCTCCCTGAGATTCTGATACAACTCTTGGTTAAGAACTACTAGTGCAATGTATCAATTCGCAGATCTCAAATACTTAAGAAATCTCTAGAAGAGGTGGAGTGTGAGAGGTGATTCTCCTTCAGCTCTCTCCTTCCCAACACTCTTCGCCTGACTTTTGAACTGTCTGTACCTCTGGGCTCGAGAAGTGGAAGGAAATATCATTGGCGGTACCTGCTGGCTTAAAGCAGAAAACCTTTTTCCTTTCAGCCATCAGTCATTCACTGGCGCTCAGAGAATCTTTAGAAATTTGCTGATGGGTGGTCTCCTAATGCATAGAATCGGGCCCTTTAAGAATTTTGCATGTTTGTTTGTGCTCAGGTTGTTAGATCAACAAATGCTTACTGCAAGTGGGGTTTTCCTGCAGTAATAGGAAATTGTGAACCTACTTTTTTTGCCTGTTGTTCTGTAAATCTCCAGTTTTCTTTTCTTTGTTTTTAATTAAATTTATTGGGATGACAATGGTTATTGTATTTAAATGGGTTTCAAGTGTACATTTCTATAATGCGTCATCTGTATGTCATAGTATGTGCTCACCATCCAGAGTCAGTTCTCCTGCCTTCACTGTATGTTTGACCCCCCTTACCCTTCTCTACTATCCACCGTCCCCCCCTTACGTTCTGGTCACCACTGAACTGTTGTCTGTGTCTATCAGTTTTTGTTTCCTTGTCTTGTTTGTCTGTTGCTTTCAGTTTAATATCCCTCATATGAGTGAAGTCGGATGGTCCTCGACTTTTTCTGTCCGATTTGTGTTGCATAGCATAATAATGTCATGGTCCATCCGTGTTGTCCCAAAGGGCAGCATTTTATTTTTTCTATGGCAGAGTAGTATGCCATTGTGTATGCATACCACATCTTTTTTATCCAGTCATCTGTTGAAGGACAGTTTGGTTGTCTCCACTCCTTGGCCACCGTAAATGATGCTGCAATGATCGAAAGTGTGTGATAAATTCTCTCAGTATGTCTGTGAAATTCATAGAGCCGTGGCATAATCACGATGGTAGGTTTAAACATGAAATCCCATGAAGTTAGTAGCAATACAGATGGGAAGTGTCAATAATTTAGTGTCAGCAGTCCTATAATGTAATTGTCCATTGGATTAACAATCTGAAAAATGAATACAAATAGATTATGGTTTGAATAAGAATGGGAAAAATTCTTGAAGTGGGTGTAATGAGTCTAAATGACAGTTTTATTGCATGTTGGGGCCCAGTTTTTTAATGAAGCATATGATACTAAAAAACAGAAAGATTTTACATACAAATATTCACATTATACACAAATGTTTGGAAACAGCAGATAAAACATCCCAAGTGGGCCACGGACTAATTATGGCTCCTTGATATGTTTAGTTTACCTCCATATGTTGAGTGAACATCGAAAGTTTTGGAGACTCATGAAGAAATAAGGATGTCAAGCTTCTCTTAAAGAATCAAGCCTGGTCCCCTTGAGCCCTGACTACAGTTGGGTGTCCTGTGGCGAGGCTGCGCCTCTTATATGAGACATGTGTTCCCTAGTGTGCTACTGTCCCCACCTGGGTTCTTCACTTACTTGGGTCACCTTCTTTGCCTCCGTAAGCACTGGAGTGTGCGATTCCTGTTTTATAGAATATTTTGATAAACGCTTCAAGATTTTCAAGACAGTCTATATTGATTTATTATACGTATTCTGTATTAATCACCTTAGAATGAGACTGAGTTTTTCAAGCTAGAATTCCTAAGTTGTTTTTCTTTAAAAAAAAACAAAAAACAAAACACTTCCTTTATCATTATACGTCCTATAAATAATCATACCCATTGAAATGTCTTTAAGTCTTATGAGGTCAATGATGGTTATAGTTGTAGATGTTATGCATAGTCCAGGCAGTATTCTATCATCCTCCTCAACGTGGTTCCTTAAAAATGCAAGTGATTTAGTCACTTTCATGATGCTAAAAATCATCCATATAGATCAGTATTAAAACGTTAACTGATAAGCCATGATGTTTTATTTCGGAGTTATATTTTGCCTGAGCTATAAAATAATTTTAAGTAGCAATTAAAATAGAAACAGAATTAAAAACAGATTTTTTCAAAAAGTAGATAGGCATTGGGGTCCCAAGATTATCCTTGTAACTGAGAATAAAATTTCACATTGAGCTTACCAACAGCCAAGATAAAATCCCATCGTCTTATAATGGGAGAAAACCCATGGACCATTTAGTGATAAGCAATCAAAGGTCATTTGAAGCCTAACTCTTTTTAATTTAGAGTCCATTTCCTTAGTGACCCTTTTGGAGCAGGAGAGCCTGAAGTTATCATCTGGGATCCTGAGAACATGGATAGAAGAGAAGCAAGCAAGTTTGTATAAACTGCAGAAAACCTTCACTTCTGTTGGAAAGCTCTCCAAACTGTATCCCTGAAATTCTATGATACTTCAGATGTTAATGTTTGCCACAGAAAAGTATTGTCAAATCGGGATTAAGCGACCTGAAACACTTCTTTAGTAATAGCCATATAAAGCACAGTTTTATATTTCTCAAATACCGGTGATCTTTCTGGAATATTCCTACTGGGGCACAGTAATTAATTTCTGCTAAAGTACATATTCTTTGGAATATAATGTAACAAACTCTACCCCAGAAATAATTATTTAGGTTATCAATTCAATAAAACGACTTAAAGCATTTACGTCTATGTTTTCGAGCTTGGAGATACAGGGATGAAGAATAGCCCCTGCCCTCAGAAAGCTCTGGGTTCAGGTGGGGAACGATAAAATAACTGCAGTATAGTGCGATAGAGATTGTGATGGGAGCAAAGTTCTTGGCACCAGGACCGTCAGTGTTTGAAGGGAGTTCTGGAGAATGAGGTGGAAGTCCATCGGTTGGAGAGGAAGGAGGAGGATATTTTAAAGGGAAGGAGCAGCAGATGACAACACAGAGGGCTACTTTTTATTTACTTTCTCTAGTGTATGTTCAAGTTTAGAGGATCTTTTATGAGTTTTCAAATTCAATTTAGAACTATCTAGCTTTTTAAGCTATAAACTGTTTTCTCTGTTTTACAGTTTGATTTTACACCACTTTTATTTGCTGTGTATAAGGACCGCTGGAAAATGGTGGAATTTTTACTCGAGAGACATGCAAACATACATGCAGTTGATAAGTGGAAAAGGTACATTTGTTTGTTCTTTTTTTTTAACTTAGAACTGTTTTAGAGCGGTAACAGTTACTCAAGTCAGAAAGATTAAATTAAGAAGAAGAGGATTAACCTATAATTACAAAGTGAAAAATATCAGCACATCGTCAGTTAGGTAGAAAAGCAATTATTCTGCCTGGTGAACAGGAAGAACCGTAGCCTACAGGATTCATATTCATTTATGATATCGACTGATGTCATTTGTCATTGCAGTTTTTGGTCACATGGTATTATATTAGCTAAAGGGTTTTCACAGTAACTTTACTAGTTTTGTATAGTATGGACTCTAACTTAGTTTATGATACAATATTGGATTTAGTCTCTCTGACAGTTTTTTTTAACCTCTACTGTGTATTCAGGTTTCCTTAAAAGATGCACGTTAAACGTAAATAGGAGTTGATTTTGTTGTTTGGATGACTGCTTTAAATTGTTTTCTTCAAGGAATACTGATGTTATAGGGTTTGCCCTAAGTGACTGTGAATTACTACTACCAGATATTCCTCAGTTTTTATCCTTTTTCGTTTCTAGTCTATTTTGATGGTTTTTTTTTTATCATTTTTAATTGGTATGGGTAGAAGGGAGAAAGACAGCATTAACTGAATAAACTTCTTCTTTAATGAAA
This sequence comes from Rhinolophus hipposideros, assembly GCF_964194185.1. Taxonomy (NCBI): domain Eukaryota; kingdom Metazoa; phylum Chordata; class Mammalia; order Chiroptera; family Rhinolophidae; genus Rhinolophus; species Rhinolophus hipposideros. The sequence goes on from NW_027669356.1 coordinate 203,882, forward strand.
CAAGTCATGGATGGGTGATTAAAAAAGAGATGGGCTTTCAGTTCACTCAAGACTGGCTTCAATGCTCAGCTTTCCTATGTGTCACGTGTGTGACCATGGGAACATTACTGTCATCACCAAACATGTTTCCCGATGTGGAAACGAGGGAAATAATATCTCCTTCAAGTATGGTCGTGTGTCTTGACCTGGCATGTGATTCAGTGCCCAGCACATGCTTATGAGCACCGTTAACTCAATGATGACAATGTTTACTAGAATTAGTACTAATATTATTGTTTTGAGCCTGCCAAGTAGCTTTAACTTGCCTGACTTCTAGCTGACTTTGGATGTACCATATATAAGACTAAGGAAGAAATGGGAAATTCTTCATTGAAATCTTCACCTACTTCAGATAAGTGACCTCAGCAGAGTTACTTGTCTATTAGAGAACTTTAAATTAGCACCTTCTAGGTAATACCCAAGTGGAGCAAGAGGCTTTTTTTGTTGTTGTTGTTTTTATGTCCCTTCATTTTAGACACAATTTGGACATAATTTACAAAGATGAACACTTAAGCATGTAAATGGTCAATTCTATACAGATAAGCAATATATTGAACTTGGTAAAGTCTCTCAATGTTGCTCTTTACGTAATTTAAGTTCCTAAGGGTGAAGTTGTCTCTCCGTTATTTCAGAACAGCCCTCATGCTTGCTGCAAAGAATAAGTCCTCAAATACAGTCCGGCTTCTGCTTCAGGCAGGTGCAGATGTCTTTGCTCAAGATGACATTGGAAGGACTGCTGAAGAATATGCTTTATCTAAGGGTTTGACGGAGTAAGTGTGTACATTGAAATGGTAGTTATCAACAAACTGGGCTTCCAGACACTTTCACTGTTACTTCTTAGGGAACAGGTGAGACGTCCTAACTGGGGTCAGGCAGGGGGGGGATGGCAGTGAGTTAGTAGACATCCTCAGCCAGAAAACAAACAGTCAGACGTGTGAGACGTAGCGAAGGGACAGATTCCTTATCCCAGAACTTTGAAGACCTTTATCTTTAGGGATCCCCACGTTCTCCATTTCATTCCAAGCATAACCCCTGTGTTTCAGGTACCAATAATGTCTCTTCTCTGACTTTTCCAACTAGTTATTTGGGGGTGTAAATTGTACAGTTTAGCAGGAAATTCTCTATTTTCTGGAGGCTATTGGCTATGCTCCCCTCTTGAATTTTTCAAGAAGCCAGAGTGTTCCCTAAGTCCAAGGGGGACCATCCTCTTTCACAAGTTAGATGGAGAGGGAAGGAAGGTCATTCTGGTCATTCATTGGTTTCCATCGATTGTGTTGCTGCACGGTTGCTATAGAAACGGTCCTGTCGTCATGACTCCCTATGCTCCAAGGTTCCCTTGCTGATCCCGAGTCCTCTGTGTCCATGGTTTTCCACACTTGGACTTCAAAGTGGCGATATTTTTAACTTGACATGCAGATGCTCGCTTACATCCTTAGCTCCTATTCCAGAGCACCAGCTCCCTGTCCCGGGAGTCTGGACTTCTAGCTTTAGCCACACACAGCCTTCCCCAACACTGAAAAACTATGCGGGGCCCACATCTTAGCCCAAACCCCATGATGACTTACCCTTTGGAGTGTCTTGTTGTGTCTTCTGCCGGCACATGTTAGTTGGAACTTTCTGAGCTGTCAGAGAGGTGCCAGTAATGCTGCAGGAGAAGATCAGACTTTCCTTTCTCCTGTTACCAGATCTGTACCCCAAGGCCACTTGCTATCCCATGGAGTATCTTTCCTTAGGTCCTGGAAGTTCCCATGCGCCTTTCCCAGAGTAGTAGACACTAACTTGCCTGTGATTCCTTAGTTAAGATGAGGCTCAGTGATCTGTTTTCCAAAATAATGAAAATCTGGCCAGTGACTTGACTCTCCCTCAGGTTTCAGAGTATTTAAAGTTTTGCCTGACACGGAAGCCAGTAAACAGAAAGCTCTGGATCTAAAGGAGGTTACTTGGTGTTAGAATAGCTGCACCCCTTCCACGCCTCATGAGTGTGCATGTGTTCTATCTTCCACGTCAACTGGGGATGCCTAGGAAGGTTAGAAAGATCTGAGAGGTCAGAGTTTCAGGAGGTAGACATGAGACGGAAGTAGTCCAAGCCAGGTCTTGACTTCTGTGACTTTTCTGCCACTGGTGTGATTAGCTATGATAATAGGGGCAGTTATGTTATCTACCTTATTGAGGTAACATATTTCTAAACGCATTTAATTACAAATTACATAATAGCTGAGATGTACTGAATTACAAACCACAAAGAGAGTAGCTGATAACCAAAATTAAAAACATTTTCTGTAAACTGCAACATTTGAATGTTAAATAGAACCTATGAAAAGCACACATTAGGTTTATTTGGAATTCCAAAATAATTTCAAAAACTAAAGCTCAAAAATACTTATTCCATTGCCTTACCATTTTGCTGTATTACCTATTTGATCCTCTGACAACCTGTAAAATAAGGCAGTGAGATGCTTGGTTTGTAGAGGAAAGCTCTGAGCCTAACAGCGGTGACTTCCCCGAAAACGGATCTTGTGGGCTATAGAACTAGGATTTCTGAGTTCTCAGCTCTCGCCCCTGCTAATTCTAATTCACTGACTGAACTGTAGTGCCCTCAGCATGACTGGTTCACCTTGCTCTTTTGTCTTCTTTAATCACATGCTTAAGAAACATTTTGTGCAACTTACTATGGGTTTTTTTAACTTAAATTTACAGGGGTGACATAGGGGTTTAACTTAAATTTATAGGGGTGACATAGGGGTGACAATAGGGGTAAAATTACATAGGTTTCAAATGTACAATTCTTTAATATATTGTCTATATATCACATTGTGTGTTGACCACCCAGAGTCAGTTCTCCTTCTGTCACCATATGTTTGACCCCCTTTACCCTTTTCTACTATCCCCTCTTCCACTTACTCTCTGACAACCACTGAACTGTTGTCTGTGTCTATGAGTTTTTGTTTCTTCATTTGTTTGTCTTTAGAACTTACAAAATTGAAGCGTATGGGATAATTCAAGTTTTTATATTAGCTCAGACATTACCTGAAATACTCTAAGAATTCCATGTTTTGATAAATGTTTTCCTGTCAGTATTAAAACAGTAATATTCTCACCTCTTTTATACATAGCAACGCCCAACTAATTTCTGATTATAAAAAGGAAAGGAGATGTAAAACGTCTTCTGACAGTAACAGTCGAGGTAAGACTCTTAATGGTGAAGTAGTCTTTGTGGTCCTACCAGACATACAGTAAGACTAAGAAAGTTTTGCTATTGAAAGAGCTGTTAAAAAAAATGTGTATATTGCATGTATATTTTTTCTTTGTTAGTTAATGTCTTTCTTCATAGTCTAGTATTCAGAATTATTATAAAAGTTAATTGTAGGTAATTTAAAATCTGAGAGAAAAGAAACTCATTTATCTAGTCATGACCCCTACAATCCCATATGATATTTATGTAAATAAGAAAAATGATTTTTAAATTAGTATGTTGTATGTTGCTTCTATAATCACCTTATAAGTTGGTCAATAAGTTGGACTTGTAAAAATAAATATTTGTTTAAATTTTACAGCAAATGGATTACATGTAGTGATTGAATTCTTGTTATTACATTGTGGTTTGTCTCACCATAATGTAACTAAAACTAGGAACTCAACAATACCTTCCTAGTCCCACAAACAAATGGCAAACAATAAGAGCTGCAAAACTTAGCCAGTGTGAAGGAATCGCAGTGAGACTGTTTTTAAAACGTATCTACTGATACAAGTCAGTAAAGCTGTGCCTTGTTGAGAAGCATGGGTTATTTTCCATGTGGATATGCCAACAAGGTCTCACTATTATCACCTTTTTTCCTCATAAGTCAAAACAGAGTGAGACATGTTGACCTCATTAGAAGATGTTTTCTTCTGTTAGTTGGATAGTTGTCATGACAGTGTAATTTCTCTAGAACAATATGCTCTGTAGCCACTAGTCAAAAGATAATCATAATAAATGTTCCCATAGCCTAACTTAGGACTCAAAAGATTATAATAAAAGTACAGAAAAGTTTCACAATGACAAAAACGCTATTCTACTCACTGAATGTGGCACCTTGTGCACTGTGCAATCTGAAATGCCCGAGGACCCCTTTAACTTAGTAGACCTCTATCAAAGCACTTGTGTCGGTGGTTTTGCAAGTTATAGGAAACACAGAGATGAAACGGAATTTGATCTTTAATGTGCCCCTAAGACTTTAGAGCTGTCCCTGGTTTATTTCTATGGTTTCTTAAAACAGATTTTTCAAGGGCGATCTTTTCATTTATTTATTTATTTGCCTCTGCAGCCATTTGCTGTGTAACCATCAGGTGTCTTTTAGGCACTAAGTGTTATTTTGATGTTGTAGAAGACAAGCATTTTAAAACCACAGTCCCTACCTCCAAGAGCGTGTTCTTATTATTGTCATTTTTATTATTTATTATACTTTACACAGTGCTTACTAGGTGCCAGAGCCCACTGAGAGCTTATAATTATCATTATTGTTTGTTATTCGGTGTGTAGTATCAGATCTGACAATTAAGTTTGAGAACTTGCCACCGTGCGCTTACATTGGCAGCACTGTACAAACAGCTCAGTAAGGTTTCATAACCTTGGTATATCAGTGTCTCAGAGTTGTGTTTGTGTTGATGTGTGGCTGTGTCTTGCTGAGTGGCAGTGTCTTGCTCGTTGTTGTTGCATGTTTTTGTGTGCCATTGCGAGGCTGTCTGAGCTTGAATCAGAGCTATGATCAAACATTAAATTTCTTGTTAAACTTGGCAAGAGTGGAAGTGAAATCAGGAACATGTTAGTCCAGGTTCATGGGGATAATGTCATGAAGAAAACGGCCATGAACAAATGGATTAAACATTTTTCTGAGGGGAAAGATTGTGTCACTGATGAAGAGACGTCATGGTGGCCAGAATTGACCAGAACTGAGGAAAACATTGCAAAAATTCATTGAATTGTGAGTCAAAATCATTGGCTGACTGTGAGAAGCATAGCAGACCAAGTAAACATCGATACAGAAACAGTTAGGAAAATTTTAACTGAAAATCTTGGCATGAGAAAGGTGTGTGCAAAAATAGATCCAAAGGGGCTCACCGATGAACAAAAGCAAAGGAGAGTCAAAGGTTGCCAAGACCTTTTGGAGAGGCAAGACAATGTTTTGAGCCGTGTTTTCACTGGTGATGAAACCTGGGTATACCAATACGATTCTAAAATAAAGCATCAAAGTGCACAATGGACGTCAGCCAATTCTCCATGACCAAAAAAGTTCTTCCAGTCCAAATCAAGAATCAAAACAATTTTGCTAACCTGTTTTGATATCAGAGAGATTATTCATTATAAATTTGTACCAACTGGACAAACAGTTAAGCATGTTTAGTTTTTGGAAGTTCTGAAAAGACTGCATGAAAATGTTAGAAGAAAACAACCTCAACCTTTGGCCCACTATTCATGGCTGTTGCATCACGACAATGCACCAGCTCACACGGCGCTGTCTGTGAGGGAGTGTTTAGCCAGTAAACAAATAACTGTATTGATATACTCACCCTACTCACCTGATCTGGTCCCCAATGACTTCTTTCTTTACCCGAAGATTAAGGAAATACTGAAAGAAAGACATTTTGATGACATTCGGGACATCAAGAGTAATACAACAACAGCTCTGATGGCCATTCCAGAAAAAGAGTTCCAAAATTGCTTTGAAGGGTGGACTAGGCACTAGCATCAATGCACAGCTTCCCAAGGGCAGTACTTAGAATGTGACCATAGTGATATTCAGCAATGAGGTATGCAGCACTTTTTCTAGGATGACTTCGTGAACCTAATTGTCAGATCTCGTGGGCCAGACACTTTATGTCCATGATGATGATTTCGGTTGTAAAAACCTGGGTAGGATTTAAGGGAAGTATGCAGTGTGAGTGTGAGTTGGCCAGATAAAGAGGCAGGACCGTGTTGGGCAGGGGAAACAATAATCAAGATTACAGGTTTGGCAGAAGGAACTGCAGACATAGGCTAAGATACACAGTGAACTTCGCAGGATTTACAAGCAGTTCAGTTTTGATGGTATAAAAAGCGTGCTGTGGGAATGGTTGAGAAGGTGGTGAACACCTAGGTAAGGCGAGCTTAAGAAAGTCTTTAGTTCTAGAGAAAGGAGTTGCTCTTATCCTGTAGGCCTTGGGAAATATATCAGTTAGAATAGTTTAGCTGCAGGTGATAGGTGACCTAATTAACAGTGGTTACAACAGGAGGCACCAGGATGGTTTTGGTGGTTCTGTGATGCCATGAGTTGCCTGTTGTTGTCCCTGTTTCAGTTGTGAGGTTGTCAGTGTTTTGTTTAAGTCTCATTTGCTGGCTGGTTAATTAGCAACGGCTCCAAGCATCATATTCTCACAGGACAATATCCAAAGGCTGAAGGACTGCGTTTCTGTGGTATATAGTTGGCATACCACATTATATCAGTTCAGGTGTACAACATAGTGATTTGACATTGATATACATTGCGAGGTTATCACCACAATATGTCTAGTAAGCATCTATCACCCTTCAAAGTGACTGTAATATTATTGATATTTTCCCTGTGCTGTCAACTACATCCCTGTGGCTTAGATATTTCATCACTGGAAGTTTGTACTTCTCATTCACTTTCTTTTTCGTTCATCTCTTCAACTCCCTTTCATCTGGGAACAATCAAGTTGCTTTTTTGTAGCTATGGGTCTGTTTCTGTTTTGTTTGTTTTGCTTTTCTAGGTTCCACATATAAATGAGATCATAAGGTATTTGTCTTTTTCTGTCTTCTTTCACTTAACATAATACCTCTAGGAACTTCCACATTGTTACAAAGGGCAAGATTTCATCTTTTATGGATGAGTTATTATTATATCAGTTATATTAAGGATGAGTTAATTATTCTAATCAGTTATAGTATTACTGTATACACACACACACACACACACACACACCTCACACACATATCAAATCCTCTTTATGCATTCATCTATCGAAGGACGCCTATGTTGCTTCCATATCCTGGCTATTATATATACTGCTGCAGTGAACATAGAGGTGCAGGTGTCTTTTCAAATTACTGTTTTGGTTTTTGTTGGACAAATACCCAGAAGTAGAATTGCAAGATCTCATGGCAGTTCTATTTCTGATATTTTGAGGAATCTCCATACTGTTTCCCCCAGTGAATATAACAATTTACAAATCCAAAAACAGTGCAGGCTCTGTTTTTCCTTTCCTCCACTTCTTTGCCGACATTTGTTATATGGTGCCATTTTGATGGTAGCCATCTGAGAGTAATGAGGTGGTATTGCTCTGTGGTTTTGATATCTGTTTCCCTGATAAACGGTGATGTTCAGCTATGTGATTCTTTTAAATAGGAAGAAGACTGAGAGGCTGCCAGTAGATCCCTTAACATTTACAGGCTAGGGTACAGCACATGCTGGTTCCCACAGCAGTTAGGGGTAAAGCAGTCACTGTGATTAGCTTAGTGTAATCATTTTTCTTTGTGGAGCTGGAGAGAGGCCATGTTCTTTGTGTATTGGGACAGTAAATATCCACACAGCATTGTGGTTCTCCAGTGAGAATGAAGATGAAGAAATGGCAAGTGGGCAGGGACTCAGCAATGGTTACTGCAGGGATCATGGGAGAGTTTTGAGCAGACTAGGAACAAGATGAGACGGCATTCGGACACTCTGGTTGTGGTATAAAGCAGGGACCAGCAAGCTTATTCTGTAAAGGGCCTGATTTTAGGCCATGTGGTCTCTGTCATACCTACTCAAATCTGCCATCATGGTGTGAAAGCAGTCGTGGGCCAACTGAATAGGCAAGACTGTGCTACAGTAAAGCTTTATTTACAAAAATTGATGGCAGGTTGGAGTTTGCTGGCCCCTCACATAGAGGATAGATTGAAGAAAAGCACATGAAAATAAGTGGCAGACAAAGGAAGCTTTTACTTCCTTGGACTAGTATCAGTCCATTGTGATATTTTTCACCCATCCATTTTGAAAGAAAAAAAAGTCAGGAAGGTTAATTTATTCAATTTAACATGTTGGTCTTTGCTGGCTAATGTCTTTCTCATTTGTTTTGCTGAAAATAAATCCTATTCATTTCGGAAGCAACAATAAGAGTCGGTGGTGTTTCATTTCTTCCCCCTGTGAAAGCCATCTGCTAAGAGCCCCTGTTTGACTAGGGCAGTGGCTGTGGAAAAATAAAGCAGAGCCTGGAGAGTGTTATGGTTAATACAATTTAGTGATGATTGAATGTAAAAAGTTAGTGGGGAGTGAGAAAACTAAGATGATTCCTAGGTTTCCAGAATGTGCACTAGCATTTCAATGGGACATGAGAAGAGTGACTAGGACATTATCAGATGGAGAGAGAAGAACAGCAGGTCAATAGGGAAGACACGTTTTTTTCCTCTGAATGTTGAGTTTCTTGGTATATCCATGGGTAACTCATCCTACATGGATATAATTTTTTGTTTCCTTTTCACATATTCTGTTAACCACTGCTTTTTCATACTAGAGCTATGTTTTTAGTTTTATAAGCAATAAAGAAGTTTAGAAAGCAAAGGAACTCTATAATCAGTGTACATTATTATACTACAAGTGATAGTTATATGTTTTTCTGTAATTATCCCAGTTACTTGATTGATTCATAACTCTTATAAAAAGGACATAAACCCTACCTAGTTGTAGAAAATTGACAGTGTGATCTCTTCATTTGCTATATAGGAACTGATAGAACATGTTGTCATTAGGATGTTTTATTTTTTATTCTGATTAAAATAGGATGGTTGCTTGTTTTACAGTATTTTCTGACATCATTTCATTTATCCTCTTTATGCCTTTATTCAAATATATCTAGCTCTACAGGAATCTGCAAAAGAAGAATAAAAAAAAAAACAAATTTAATGATAGGTAATCTGCAAAATCACCTTCTGACCTTAATCATGTAGAAAGCATCAACCCAAAGAATGAAAATTTCATATAATGCCATTTATTAGAGATTCTTAACACCACCCCTAGGTTTGGTTATTCACTAGAGCACTTTACAAGACTCAGCCTATAGCTGTACTAATGCCTGTGATTTATTACAGTGAGAGCAAAATCAGCAAAGAGAAAAGGTGTATGTGACAGTGTCTGACAGGAGGGAACCAGGCGCAAGTTTCTAAGACGCATGTCCTGCGGAGTTAGCAGGATGTGCTTAATTCCCCACTGTTAAATTCTGGCACCACATGTGAAATGCTGTCTAGTGGTACCGGAGTCTCATTAGACTCAGTGCATTCATGGAGTGCTTTCATGGCACGCCAGTCACATAGGCAGCGTCCCCCTAGCAGGTGCTAACATTCCTGATTCCCAGAAGGAAAGCGAGTGTCCAGCATGAACCACCTTGTTTGTACAAGCATTTCAGGCACGGTGAGCCACACTTAGTTAGGGAATGGTGGGAACCCTCCCCATATGCAGGTTTCCAGATACCAGCCAAGGGCCAGCCATTCAAGCAGGACTTTCAAAGGATAGCAGTCAGGCCTGCTGTATGAAATCTTTTCTGCACAGCAGTTATAGGCATGACTTAATTTTTGGTGTAGCTTAAAATTTTATTTTAATAGCAAGTAATATGGTGATGTGCCTTGGTACTGGTTTTGGTTGTATCATCCATTAAAAATTGCAGTGCTGGTTACTTTTTTGCCTTTTCGTGAGTATTTCAAAGGTATTGTACATACATTACTATGGCAATAACCATGGCAATTACAATCTTTTTGTGTGATTAATGTTTCAATATAGCTTTTGAATAAAATCAGCACAATGATTTTTGATTTACAATGAGAATCAAAGTTGTACTGTAAGTACAGGGACGATTCCATTTTGATTCACTTGGCATCCCTATTCAGCATGCTAAAGCGAGATGTTCAGTCACGTTTATCAGTGATTTTCTTGTGTAAGTATTCCAAAAATCACTTGCTTTGTTTATGGCTTTTCATATGCTTCATTCGGTTGGGTGAATAATCATATTCTGATACTGGATCTTTATATTCATTTTCAAGGTGACTGTATTTTGAAAATAGCATTAATGTGTTCATATCTGGTAATAGCAGGTTCAGTGGAAAACTTTTTTTTTTTTTTAATTAGTAAGCCTTCGTTTTTAGAGCAGGTTTAGGTTCAGGGCAAAATTGAGTGGAGAGTAGAGAAAGTTCCCTCAAAACCCATGTCCCCGTCCACACAGAGCCTCCCTCACTGTTGACACCCTGCCCGCGGGTGGTACATTCACGACGACCCATGAACTGCACTGACTCAGCATGACCACTCACAGCACACACTTGACGTTAGAGTTCACTCTTGCTGTGGTCCAATCTGTGGGGTTTGACAAACGTATAATGACAGGTCTCCCCCCTTCCAGTCTCACCCAGACTAGATCCACTACTAGATACCCTCTGTGGCGTTTCCTCAGCCCTCCCTTCTCCCTAACCTCCGGAAGCCACACGTCTTTCTACTGCTACATAGTTTTGTTTTTTTCTGAATATCATATAGTTGGAATCATACAGTGGCCATCTTTTTGACTGTTTAAAAACTTAAAACTCCAGGGTCATTGAAGGTAGTTATTCAAGATAACCTCTTTGTCTTTTGGGGGGGGTGTTTGTTTGTTTGCTGTTATTCATCGGCTTAGGATTTGATGACATATGACTTACAAGGTAAAAAACCATGATTTCTATACACATTTGCCACTATGGGGAGGGATGAGAAAAATGGCATCACACGCTGCTGTACAGCAATAACTCTTTGGACCTTCCTGTTCTATGAGGTGAGCCGGATAGATTCTCCAGCAATGGAGGGAAACAGTCTCAGGGGTTAGACTTGATAAAACTGGAATCGCAAAGTCTTTCATACTTATCCTGCACTGGAGAGAGGGCCAGAAAGAGTCTGTTTCCTGTGTTTTGCCGTGCTGCAAAGTAGACTGCCTTTGACTAAGCTGCTAATGACAGGGTGTTTCATCCTAAACTGAACACCCTTGACTGAAGAGCGGCACAGCGGTACTGTGTCAGAGCAAAACAAGTGGACTCTCTTCTAACTGCTCTTCATGACAGAAGTGCAGAAAAATCATGCTATTTAAATTGGACCGTGTTAGTTTATGATACTGATTTTACTACTGATACCATTTTCGTTCACTCCGATGGGTTTGGTAAGGATTACAATCATTGTAAGTAGCACTTGACTTGTAGCTATCAAATGATTGCACATCCCGTTTATTTTTCTCTCATTAGATATAAATGTATAATACATACAAACATGCATAAGTACATGCATGTACATACATATGTGTACGTATATATGTATGAATATATAAATATAAATATATATACACACATATATATAGGAGAGGAAGTAAAAGTTCTTCATGTATTAATTGCCCACCAGTTGTATCAGTAACATTCACTCTACTATAGTCTTCAGGGATGTTCCCAAAGAAATATTTTTTCATCACTTCAGTCTGATGCTTTCAAAGTTCTGTGTTTTTCTATTGTGTATTTACAATGTATTTGAATTTTTTTCTTTTAACAGTGGATGAGTGTTCTCAATGCGACCATGCAAGCAGGTAGGATTTTATGGATTTCTAAAATTGCATGTTAACTAAGAGACTGCGGAGAGAAGCCAGTAAGCTTTAATGAGTGTTCTGCTCTGGGCTAGACCCTATACTATGTGCCTAACATTGGTTATCCCAGGTCGTCGGCACAGTAGATTTGCAAAGTAGCTGTGCTGTTCGGCCGTTTTTATTCATTAGAGGAGTATGGTTCCAGGAGGTGGATTAATTTAACCCTGATTCCATAGTTACCAAGTGGCTGACATGTGATGTGACCTTCAGCCTGCTTGGTTTCCCAAGTCCGTTCTCTTGTCCCTCAGCCTATACTGAGAAGTGCCTGGACAGGACTGGATTCAAGATTCAGGTACAAGTCAGGTGGCCTCAGAGAGTCCCGTTTAGTGATGCCTTAGTGCTGATTTAGAAGTTTCCTATCAAGCCCAGTTAGCCCAAGCTCTGTCTTAATGTACTTGACAATTGCAGCAGTCACGAGAACCTTGTTTTCACCATCAGTGTTGAGGGCAGATCTCAGTTCGCTGTGGCCACAGAACCACAGGTTGTACATAAGCAAGACCTAATCAGATAAATGTTTTCAGGGATAATGCGATGTACCCTTCTTGGGACGAATCGTTGTTCTGTAAGTGAAGATCATCTATGTATACACTGTTGTGTTAATTCAGCACAAATTGAGAGGATATTTTTCATTGATTTTTCTACTTACTGACTCCCATTACTGTGTTTCCATTTAAGCTAGTACGCTTCCCTCATTCTAGGAAGTTTTTTCTTTTTTTCTAGTCTTTCTTCCTTCTTCCATGACTTTTCTTGATTTTTTACCTTTTTCTCTGCTTTACTCGGGGTAGTTTTGTTGCTGTTATTTTTTTCCACTTCTGCCAGCTAAGTATTCTCCATTTTTCCAGACAGAACCAAAAATACATAGAATTCCAGGTGTTGAAGGAATGTTATCAATTAATTATTGCAAACACCCCTAGTACTTCATGCTGCCATTAATGTTTTGGTCAAGTGGTTGATCACATGAGGAGTTTGAACTCCAAGAGATTGAAGTGACTTATTTGACTACAGTGAGTGATGAAATGAGATTAGTATAGGTTTCTAAGCCCAGTACACTTCCTTCTTTATCATCCTTTGGGTGAGTGTTTTAATTATGGAAAGGTCTAGTGAATGCAATGGAAGAGGCTAAGAATGGAATTAGCAGGGGAATCCACGTTTCAAGAGGAACAACACAGGTTGAGATAGGAATAAGGCTCTTAGAGCAGAGATTAGACATCAGATGAGGGAAAAGAGATCAGAATGGTAGGGTATGACAAGGTAAAGAGAAATTACAGGAAGGAAGGACACAGGATGTTGGTAGTTGTCTAAAAAAGCAGATTAAAATAAGGGTCTCAAGGGCGTCCTGCCTGAACAGGTTGCTGCTGTTTTGCTTGTTAAATTGGAGGAACCAGCAAAATTTAAGGTTTGTGTGAAAACATATTAAACCTTTGAGCCTCTGGAAACATTCTCTTTATAGCAAGTAGGAATGTGGTATCTTCCACCTGCACCCGGAATTACAGACGGGGTCCCCTTGAGTCCAAAGGCACTGGAGATTGCTGAACTACATAGATCTATGGCCCACGGCAGGTGTCTCGTCACCTCCACCTCTTTGCCCAACGCGCTGATGTCCTTCCCATGGAGATGGAGGGTTGGGCAGAGGGAGGACTGATTGTGAAAACAGTAATGGAGTTGGGTAGGTGGTAACATGCCTGTGTTGGGAGTGGATGACTGAGGCTCCATTTAGCTTGTTTTCCAGGAACAGCGAAATAGAGAACTCCTACTGTGGGTCATTTGAGCCCAACCTTGTTTCAGGAGTCTATGCCTTCGTAGGCTGAAGTTTTCAAGTTTGGAGATTGCCAGGAAGCTGTGCGGACAAGTGATCTGGGAGTGGGGAGGCTAACAACGTACATATTTGTTCTTTGACTTTTGTACATGTAAGCTGCAAACATTTCATGCATTTCAGGGACCTCACTGTAGTGTTTTTGAGTGAAAACAAGGAATGGGGTAAGTTTAGTAACTGCTTTCTATGTTAAAGAAGCAAGACTGCCGTTTTTGACCCACACAGATTAATCTTTGAACCAGGGACAGACCATGGAGAAGGGTTAGTGTATCGTTCTACCTTGATTTAGGTCATTGCTTTTGTCCCAGTTCAGGTTCCTATTGTCAGCTATTAATTGCGTTTTCAATTCAGCCTTCAGGACTTTTGGTGAAAACAAGGTACTCTCAGGTGTTGCCAACATGTTTGCTGTCATTCTTTGTTATGGAAACTTAGAGTGTATCTTCATTAAATATTGCACGAGTTGGGAGTGGTGGAGGAAGCAATAGATAACTGATAGCTTTTCTAGAACATCGTCTAAATTTTAATCATATCAAGAAACTTCATTTCCTATGCAGATAGCTGAATTTTGCTCCCTTTGTGTTTGTTGTTTTTGTAAAGGAATGCACTCACTGTTTTTGTTGTGTATTTTTACCCTAAAGTCTTTCCTGGAAACCTGGCAGGAATGATTCACGGGCTATATCAGACGATGGACTCTTGGATGTTGGTACCAAGGTAAAAGGCTCCTGTGTGAAATTAACTTTTTTACTCTGAATTTAGTTTTGTGTAGCACTTGTAAAATTTAATAGTGTTCCCCCTACCATTGTTTTATGTTTGTAATGGAAAATGTGTCACTGTGAACCATTTTATAATATATCACCACTTGAGGGTTTTTTTCCTTTAAATTAAAGTTTATTGGGGTGCAATTGTTAATAAAGTGACATGGATTTCAGGTGTACAATTCTGTAATATATTATCTATATCTCACATTGTGTGGTCACCAGCCAGCCAGTTCTCTTTCCATCACCCCATTAGACCCCATTTAGCAATAGTCCTATTTCATCTTTACTTACCACCGAATACTATTCCATTATTTATATGTACCACAACTTCTTTATCCATTCATCTATCGAAGGACGTTTTGGTTGTTTCCGTTGTCTTACCCACCGTAAGTAAAGCTGCAATGAACATTGGAGCACACTTGTCTTTATGATTCAAAGTTTTCAGATTATTTGAGTAGATACCCAGGAGAGAGATTGCTGGGTCATGTGGTAATTCTATTTGTAATTTCTTGAGGAACCTCCACACTGCCTTCCATAGCGGCTGCACCAGCCAGCATTCCCCCCAACAGTGTATGAGGGTTCCTTTTTCTCCACAGCCTCTCCAACACTTGTTACTATTTGTCTTGTTGATGATAGCCATTCTGAATGGGGTGAGGTGATATCTCATTGTGGTTTTTATTTGCATTTCTCTGATGATTAGTGATGTGGAGCATTTTTTCATATGTCTATTTGCCATTTGTAAGTCCTCTTTGGAGAAATGTCTCTTCAGGTCCTCTGCCCATTTTTCAATTGGGTTGTTTGTTTTTTTGTGTGTTGAGTTGCATGAGTTCCTTGTATATTTTGGATATTAGCCCCTTATCGGAGGCACTGTTTGCAAACTTTTTCACCCATTCAGTTGGTTGTCTCTTTATTTTATCGATGGTTTCTTTTGCTGTGCAGAAGCTTTTAAGTTTCATATAGTCCCATTCATTTATTTTAGCATTTACTTCCATTGCCTTTGGAGTCATAAAATTCATAAAATGCTCTTTGAACCCAAGGTCCATAAGTTTAGTAACTATGTTTTCTTCTATGCAGTTTATTATTTCAGGTTTTATGCTTAAGTCTTTGATCCATTTTGAATTAATTTTGGTACACGGTGACAGATTTCAGCCCTGTTTCATTCTTTTGCATGTGGTTTTCCAATTCTACCAGCACCATTTATCGAAGGAGCTGTCTTTTCTCCATTGTATGCTTTTTGCTTCTTTGTCAAAAATTGTCTGTCCATATTTATGTGGGTTTATTTCTGGGATCTCAATTCTATTCCATTGGTCTATGTGTCTGTTTTTCTGCCCATACCATGTTGTTTTGATTATTATTGCCCTTTAGTACAAGCTAAAGTCAGGGAGTGTGATACCTCCAGCATTGTTCTTTTTGCTTAGGATTCCTTTGGCTGTTGATGTCTTTTGTGGTTCGATACAAATCTGATGATTTTTTTGTTCTATTTTTTAAAATGTGCTATTGGGATTTTGATGGAGATTGCATTAAATCTGTATATTGTTTTGGTAATACGGGCATTTTAACTATGTAGATTGTTCCAATCCATGAGCATGGAATGTCTATCCATTTCTTTGTGTCTTCTTCAATTTCTTTTAAAAATGTCTTATAGTTTTCAGCGTATAAATCCTTCACATCCTTGGTTAAGTTTAATCCTAGGTGTTTTATACTTTTTCTTGCAATTGCAAAAGGAATTGTTCTTTTGCTTTCTTTTTCTGAGATTTCATTGTTAGTATATAGGAATACAATGGACTTTTGTACATTGATTTTGTAGCCGGCAACTTTACTGTATTTGTTGATTGTTTTCAATGGCTTTTTGGTGGAGTTTTAGGGTTTTCTATATATAGCATCATGTCATCTGCAAAGAGTGACAATTTAATTTCTTCATTCCCAATTTGGATGCCTTTTACTTATTTGTCTTGCCTGATTGCTCTGGCGAGGACTTCCAACACTATGCTTAAAAGCAGAGGTGATAGGGGACAGCCCTGCGGTGTTCCTGAACGTAGAGAAAAGGGCTTCAGTTTTTCATCATGAATTATGAGATTAGCTGAGGGTTTGTCATATATGCCCTTTATTATGTTCAAGTATTTTACTTCTATACCTATTTTATTAAGTGATCCAATCATAAATGGATGTTGTATTTTGTCAAATGCTTTTTCTGCATCAATTGATATAATCATATGATTTTTGTCCTTTATTTTGTTTATGGGATGAATCACATTGATGGATTTCTGAATGTTGAGCCATCCTTGTGCACCTGGGATGAATCTGCTTGGTCATGATGAATAATCTTTTTAGCATATTGTTGCATTCGATTTGTTAGCATTTTTCTTAGGATTTTTGCATCTGCATTCATCAGAGATAATAGTCTGTAGTTTTCTTTTTTTGTGTTATCCTTACCAGGTTTTGGTATCGGTAATGTTGGCCTCATAAAATGATTTAGGGAGTATTGTCTCTTCTTCAATTTTTTGGAAGAGTTTGAGTAGGACAGGTATTATATCCTCTTTGTAGATTTGGTGGAATTCACTAGTGAAGCCATCTGGTCCTGGACTTTTGCTTCTGGGAAGGTTTTGGATGACTGATTCAATTTCCTTAGTGGTGATCGATCTATTTAGATTTTCCAGTTCTTTATGATTCAGCCTAGGAAGGCTATATGTTTCCAAGGACCTGTCCATTTCTTCTAGGTTATTGAATTTGGTGGCATGTAGTCCCTCATAGTATTCCTGGATGATGCTTTGTGTTTCGGTGGCGTCCGTGATAACTTCCCTTCTCATTTCTGATTTTATTAGTCTTTTTTTATCTTACTGAGTCTACCAAGGATTTGTCAATTGTATTAATCTTTTCAAAGAACCAGCTCTTTGTCACATTAATTTTTTCTATTCTCTTTTTGTTCTCTGTTTCATTTAGTTCTGCTCTGATTTTTATTGTTTTCTTTCTGCTTCTGACATTCAGTTTCATTTGTTCTTCTTTTTCTAGCTCCATAAGATGTAAAGATGAGGTTATCTATTTGGGATTTTTCTTATTTCTTGAGATAGGCCTGTAATGATATAAATTTCCCTCTTAAAACTGCTTTCGCTGCATCCCCAAAATTTTGGTAGGATGTATTTTCATTTTCCTTTGTTTCTATGTATCTTTTTTTCCTTCTGTAAGATAGTTTTTGTTTTTTTATTTTTTTTTGAAGCTTTTCATTGTTCCCTTTCCAGTTTACTGTTTTTTTCTGTTTTTCACATTCTTTTATTCGTTTCCGGTGCACAAAACAATGTAATAGCTAGACATGTATCATTTATATCCCTCACACAGTCATAACCCCCTCCCCCCTCCACTGCCTCTCTGACATCTCACACAGCCATTACATTTCCACTGTCTCTATTCCTAATGCTGTACTCCGCTTCTTGTAACTATATGTAATATATATGTAATATATATATTTATATAAGATATATATATATAGTATGTATATATATATATTTTATATAAAATATGTATATGTATTATATGTACATGTAAATTGTACTTGACATTCATTATTCAGCTTCAGGTGTACAGTGCAGTGATCAGCCATCTACATCATCCCTGAGGTGGTCTCCCTAATGAGACAAGTATCCATTGGATACCCTACAAAATCTTTACGAAATTATTGATTACATTCCCCAAATTGACTCTCGTATCCCCGTGGCACTCTTGTGGTTACCAACTGTTCATTCTGATCCCCTGACTTTCCCCCTTATCCCCACCCCCTCATCTAGCAACCCTCAGTTTTTCCTCTGTGTCTTTGAGACTGTTTCTGATTAGTTCATTCATTTATTATTTTCTTTAGATTCCCCATATGAGATCATATGGTATTTGTCTTTCTCTGTCTGACTTATTTCACTTAATATAATGTTCTCTACGTCCATCCATATTGTTGCATGGTAAGATTTCATTCTTCTTCGTGGCTGTGAAATACTCCATTGTATAACTGTAACGGTTTCTTAATCCAATCGTTTACCAATGGGCATTTCGGTTGTTTCCATGTTTTGGCTATTGTGTATAGTGCTGCAATAAAGATAGGGGTGTATAAATTTTTTTGAATTAGAGTTTTGGATTTCTCCTGATAGATACCTAGGAGTGGAATTGCTGGGTCATAGGGTAGTTCCATTCTCAGATTTTTGAGATACCTCCATACTGTTTTCCATAGTGGCTGCACCAATCTGCAATCCCACCAACAGTGCATAAGCGTTCCCTTTTCTCCACATCCAGGCCAGCACTTGTTTGTTGATTTGTTGATGAAAGCCATTTTGACTTGGGTGAGGTTGTATCTCATTGCGGTTTTTATTTGCATTTCTCTAATGATTAGTGAAGTTGAGCATTTTTTCATATGTCTGTTTCCCATCTGTATGTCCTTTTTAAAAAAATTACTCTCCATGTCCTCTGCACATTTTTTAATTGGGTTGTTTGTTATTTTGGAGTTGAGTTGACTGAGATATTTTATAAATATGGGATATTAACCCCTTATCAGATATATCATTGGCAAATATCTTCTCCATTCAGTAGGATCCCTTTTTGTTTTATTTTTTTTTATTTTTTATAGTTTTATTTTATTTTATTTTATTTTTACATCCCTCACACCGTGAACCCCCCTCCCCCCATCCACCACCACCCCGACCTCACACCGAGCCATCACATTATACACATAAAATTATAGTTGGCATTCATTAATGTCCAGTCTCTGGTGTACAATGCCATGACCAGGCATCCACAGCATCCCTGAGGTGGTCTCCCAAACAGGACACATGTCCATCGGACACCCAACAAAATCCCCAAACACTATTGAATAAGTTCCCCAAAGTAATTCTCAAAAAACCCTGAGGCCATCCTGTGGTCACCAGCCGCCCCCCAATCCCTTCACCCTTCCCCCCATCCCCAACCCCCTCCCCCCTGCCCATCTAACAACTCTCGGTTTTTTGTGTCCCCAAAACTGTTTCTGATTAGTTCATACACATATTCTTTTCTTTAGATTCCGCATATAAGTGAGATCATATGGTACTTGTCTTTCTCTTTCTGACTTATTTCACTTAACATAATGTTCTCTAGATCCATCCATGTTGTTGCAAATGATAAGATTTCTTTTTTCTTTATGGCTGCGTAGTACTCCATTGTATAAATGTACCACAGCTTCTTAATCCAGTCATCGACCGATGGGCATTTCGGTTGTTTCTGTATCTTGGCTATTGTGTAAAGTGCTGCAATAAACATAGGAGTGCATACAGATTTTTGAATTGGAGCTTTGGATTTCTCCGGGTAGATGCCTAGGAGTGGGATTACTGGATCATAGGGTAGTTCTATCTTCAGATTCCTGAGATACCTCCATACTGTTTTCCATAGTGGCTGCACTAATCTGCAATCCCACCAACAGTGCACTAGCGTTCCCTTTTCTCCACATCCCCGCCCGCATTTGTTGTTTGTTGATTTATTGATGATAGCCATTTTGACTGGGGTGAGGTGGTATCTCATTGTGGTTTTTATTTGCATTTCTCTGATGGTTAGTGAGGTTGAGCATTTCTTCATATGTCTTCTTGCCTTCTGTATGTCCTTTTTAGAAAAATGTCTCCTCAAGTCCTCTGCCCATTTTTTAATTGGGTTGTTTGTTTTTTTGGAGTTGAGTTGAGTAAGTTTTTTATAGATTTGTGATATTAATCCCTTATCAGATATATCATTGGCAAATATCTTTTCCCATTCAGTAGGATCCCTTTTTGTTTTATTGATGGTTTCCTTTGCTGTGAAAAAACTTTTTAGTTTGATTTGATCCCACATGATTATTTTTTCTCTTACTTCTCTTGGCTGAGAGGATGTATCAGTAAAAATCTTACTCCAGGTAATGTCTATAAAGGTTCTTCCTATATTTTCTTCTAGAAATTTTATGGTTTCAGATCTTACACTTATGTCTTTAATGCATTTTGAATTTATTCTTGTATATCGTGTAAGGAAGTGGTCCAGCTTCATTCTTTTGCATGTGTCTGTCCAGGTTTCGCCAACACCATTTGTTGAATAGACTGTCTTTACCCCACCATAAATTCTTGCTTCCATTGTCATAGATTGAATGACAATATAGGCATGGATTTATTGCTGGGCTCTCTATTGTGTTCCATTGATCAATGTATCTGTTTTTATACCAGTATCGTGGTGTTTTGATTACTGTAGCCTTGTAGTATAATTTGATGTCAGGTATCGTTATACCTCCCACTTTATTCCTATTTCTCAAGATTGCCGAGGCCAACCAGGATCTTTTATGGTTCCATATAAATTTCAGGATTATACGTTCTATTCTTGTGAAAACCATCCTTGGTAATATGATAGAAATTGCGTTGAATTCGTATGTTGCCTTAGGCAGTATGGACATTTTCACTCTATTAATTCTTCTTATCCATGAGCATATTATGTGCTTCCATCTATTTGTATCCTCTTTAATTTCTTTCTTCAGTGTCTTATAATTTTCTGAGTATAGATGTTTTACTTCTTTCATTAAATTTATTCCCAGGTATTTTATAGTCTTTGAAGCAATTGTAAATGGGATTCTTTTCTTAATTTCTCCTGATACTTTATTATTGGTATATACACATGCAACTGATTTCTGAATATTAATTTTGTATCCTGCTACTTTACTAAATACATTTATCAGTTCTAATGGTTTTTTGGTGGAGTCTTTAGGGTTCTCTCTATATAGTATCATGTCATCTGCATATAATAACAATTTTACTTCCTCCTTACCAATTTGGATGCCTTTTATTTATTTTTCTCGTCTGATTGCTGTGGCTAGAAGTTCCAGCACTATGTTGAATAGAAGTGGAGAAAGTGGGAAACCTTGCCTTGTTCCTGATCTTAAGGGGACTATTTTAGCTTTTCCCCGTTGAGTGTGATGTTAGCTGTGGGTTTATCATATATGGTCTCTATTATGTTGAGATATGGTCTCTCTATTCCCATTTTCTTAAGAGTTTTTATCATAAATGGCTGCTGGATTTTGTCCAATGCTTTTTCTGCATCTAATTGATATGATCATATGATTTTTATTTTTTATTTTGTTAATGTGGTGTATCACGTTAATTGATTTGCGGATGTTGAACCACCCTTGCATACCAGGAATGAATCCCCCTTGATCATAGTGTATGATTTTTTTAATGTATTGCATAATTGTGTTCAGTAATATTTTGTTGAGGGTTTTTGCATCTATGTTCTTTAGAGATACAGGCCTATAGTTTTTTGTTTGTTTGTGTGTTTTTTGTAGTGTCTTTGTCTGATTTGGGGATCAGAGTGATAGTGGCCTCGTAAAAAGGTTTTGGGAGCCTTCCCTCCTTCTGAATTTTTTGGAATAGCTTGAGGAGAATAGGTGATAATTCTTTTTTGAATGTTTTGTAAAATTCACCTGTAAAGCCATCTGGTCCAGCACTTTTGTTTGTTGGGAACTTGTTGATTACTGATTCAACTTCCCTGGTGGTAATCAGTCTATTCAGGTTTTCCGTTTCTTCTTGAGTTAGCCTTGGAAGGATGTATGCTTCTAGAAAATTTTCCATTTCTTCCAGATTGTCTAATTTGTTGGCATATAGATGCTGATAGTAATTTGTTAAATATTTTTGTATTTCTGTGGTGTCTGTTGTCACTTCTCCTCTTTCATTTCTGATTTTATTAATTTGGGTCCTCTCTCTCTCTCTTTTTGATAAGTCTGGCTAAAGGTTTGTTGACTTTGTTTATTTTGTCTAAAAAACAACTCTTGGATTCATTGATGTTTTTTATTGTTTTTCTGGTTTCTATTTCATTTATTTCCGCTCTGACCTTTATTATGTCCCTCTTTGTACTCCCTTTGCGGTTATTTTGCTGTTCTTTGTCCTGATCCCTTAAGTGTGAAAATAAACTGTTGATTAGTGATTTTTTTTGTTTCTTTAGGTAGGCCTGCAATGCTGTGAATTTCCCTCCTAGGACTGTTTTCGCTGCATCCCATAGATTTGGTTTGTCATGGTTTGATTTTCATTTGTCTCGAGACATGTTTTGATTTCTTCCTTGATCTCATTGTTGATCCATTCGTTATTTAGTAACATGTTATTCAGGCTCCATGAATTTGTCTGTCTTCCAGTTTTTTTCCTGTAGTTGATTTCTGATTTTATAGCGCTGTGGTCAGAGAAGACAATTGGTAAGATTTCAATTTTCTTACATTAATCAAGACTTGTTTTCTGGCCTAACACGTGGTGTACCTTGGAAAATGTCCCGTGTGCGCTTGAGAAGAACGTGTATTCTGCAGCTTTGGGGTGAAATTCTCTGAAAATGTTGATTAAATACAAATGGTCCAAGTGAATGTACTGTGAAATTACTTAATTATACTCTATTCTTACACACTTAATTTGCTCCCAGTTTTCCATTATTGCAGATCATACAGTGAACTTCTTCATGCTTATGGCTTGTTGCTTTTGTTAAACTGTGCGTATAAGCTTAGGCGAAAAAAAAAAAAATACAAATGGTCCAATGTGTCATTTAAGGCCATTGTTTCCATATTGATTTTCTGTCTGGAATACCTGTCCCTTGTCAGAGGTGTGTTGAAGTCCCCTACTATGATAATATTACTGTTGAGTTCTGTCACTATGTCAGTAAATATCTGTTTTATATATTTAGGTGCTCCTATGTTGGGTGCATAGATGTTTACTAGGGTTATGTACTCTTGTCGGACCAATTCCTTTATTATGTATAGTGCCCATCTTTGTCTTTTAATATATTCTTCAGTTTAAAGTCTATTTTGTCAGATATAAGTATTGCAACTCCAGCTTTTTTCTCATTTCTGTTTGCATGAAATATCTTACTCCAAGCCGTCACTTTCAGCCTGTGTGTGTCTTTTGATCTGAGGTGAGTCTCTTGTATACAGCATATACAAGGGTCTTGCTTTCTTATCCACTCAGCCACCCTATGTCTCTTGATTGGAGCATATAATCCGTTTGCATTTAAAGTGATTATTGATAGGTACATAGTTATTGCCATTTTTAAATTTGTCGTTAGATTGTTTTCATCTTTCTTCTGTTTACAGAAGCCCTTTTAATATTTCCTGCGATGCTGCCTTAGTGGTAATAAATTCCTTTAGCTTATTCTTTTCTGGGAAGCTCTTTATCTCTCCTTCAATTTTAAATGATAGCCTTGCTGGATAAAGCAATCTAGGTTGTAGGCCCTTGTTTTTTATCATTTTGAGTACCTCCTGCCCCTCCCTCCTGGCCTGCAATGTTTCTGTAGAAAAGTCATTTCATAGTCTTACAGGAGTTCCCTTGTATTTAACTTGCTATCTTTCTCTTGCTCCTTTTAGGATTCTGTCTTTGTCTTTAATCTTTACCGTGTTAACTGTAATGTGTCTTGGTGTGGGCCTGTTTGGGTTTATCCTGGTTGGAACTCTCTGCACTTCCTGGAGTTATACGTCGGTTTCCTTCACCAGGTTAGGGAAGTTTTCAGACATTATAACTTCAAATATGTTCTCGATCCCTTGCTTCCTTTCTTCACCTTCTGGTATTCCTGTGATGCGCATGTTGTTGCGCTTGATGTTATCCCAGAGGACTCTTAAGCCATTTTCGTTGTTTTTTACTCTTTTTTCTTTTTGTTGTTCCATGTGGGTGATCTCTGCTGACTTGTCTTCATGTCGCTGATTCGATCCTCTGCTTCATCTAGCCTGCTGTAATTCCTTCAAATGGGTTCTTTATTTCAGTTATTGTATTCCTTAGTTCTAACTGGTTGTTCATTATGATTTCTCCATCCTTCTTTATGTCGTCACTAAACCCCTTCAGTATTCTTATCATCAGTGTTCTGAACTCTGTCTCTGACAGGTTGGTTACCTGTATTTCATTTGGTTCCAATTCTGGAGGTTTCTTCTGTTCTTTTATTTGGGACATGTTTCTTTGTTTCCCCATTCTGGCTGACTCTCTGTGTTTGCTTTGATGTATTAGGTAGGTCCCTTATGGGTCTTTGTTTTTATTGGTTATCTTACGTAGTATGCGTCCTTTATATTTGACTTGCATGACTTCCTTCTTCTCCTCTGCGTGTGCACCAAAGGTGACTCTCGTTTTGTGTATATTGTCCTGTTAAAGTTGATCTTTAATTGCTTTTGGCTGGTCAGTAGGTGGGATTGACTCCTAGGCTGCCTAGTTGTGAATCTTGGCTCTGCCCACAGTGGTAGTTCTGCTGAGTGAGGGTTGACTGCTCACATGAGGCTTGGCCCCTATGGGCTCTTGTGCCTGTAGAGAATTCCTTCTGGGTGTGTCACTTGTAGGTCAAACCCGATAATACTCTAACTTGGTCTGGAGTCGGCCTCAGGGTGTTTTGAATCTTGTGCCTCTTGAGCTGGGCCCTGGTATAGAGCAATTTCAGAACAAAGCAAATCACCCAGCACAACAGCAACACCAACAGCAAAGAAAAAACAAATACACCCATGTAAAAACAACTGATAACCCACACTCAACACCGGCAAAAATATCAAAAATACACAAACAAAACAAAATAAAAAAAGCAGCGTCAGTCTTTGCTTAAGCCTACCAAGTAATCTCCAGGTTGTCCTCTCCTGTACCAAAGAGTCCTCTGCGTCTTGGGCAGGCAGAGACGCTCACCTGGTGCCCAGAGTGACCCTGGGACGGCAGTTTTAGATGTGTGGTGCCATAAATTCTGGATGTCAGTTTTTACAAAGTCAGTGCATTTTCCTCTCTTGCCTGCACATATGCGCACTGAGAGTAACACAGCCAGCCCTGTGCCCAGGTCTCCTGAGTCTTAGGGTACTTCTTCCCTATGTGTGTGTGGAGGGCAGGAGATTTCTGAGTTGATGAAAGCCCAGAGCTGCGTCTGCCGCCTACTGCTGATCCCTGGGAGTGCCTCCGCAGTTGTAATTGCCCTGCCTTAGGCAGGCCAGAAAAGGTGAGAGCTGGAGATGGAGGAGTCTTCTCTCTCCCAACCCAGTAGCGTCACACTCTTCCCAGCCTCTTCCCTGAGTCAGAGCTGCAAACCGGGTCCTCCCAGATCCTGAGTGCTCTGACTCCTCTGTAAACTGACACTGCTCTTCAGCTCAGGGGCCAGCTTGAGTCTCTGGAAAGGCAGGGGTAGGATTGGGAGAGTGGGCGGAGGGGCCCAGGTGTGTTGATCATGTCCTTTGTCCGACCTAGGGCCCAGCTGGAGGTCTCAGCTGAGGTGACTGCCTCAAATGCTGGATATGCTGCTCTCTTGGCAGGAGAGATCAGCTGTGGGATGCAGGGAAAGAGCCTATGTCTTGGCTCTTGTGGTCTCTGTTCTGTCCTGGGATCCTCTGTGTCTCCACAGCCGCAGATGCGGGCTGAGGTCGCCACTCCGCCCCCTTCTGTCTTCCCCTGCTCGCCCAATTTGCCCAGCTTCAAGTAATCCTCGAACGAGTCTCTTACCTTTTCTGTGTGATGAGCAGAGTCCATTGACCTGGTCAAAGAAGAAATAAGAGGATAGATCAAAAGATACATAGAAGAGTGCTGCCATTCCTATGATGTCACTCTTCGCTGCTGCCATTCCTATGATGTCACTCTTCGCTGCTGCCATTCCTATGATGTCACTCTTCGCTGCTGCCATTCCTATGATGTCACTCTTCTGTGTATCTTTTGATCTATCCTCTTATTTCTTCTTTGACCAGGTCGTTCTTTAAAAGTATGTTGTTTAATCTCTATGTATTAGTGGTTTTTCCTGCTTTCTTTTTGCAGTTGATATCCAATTTCAAAGCCTTGTGATCAGAGAATATGTTTGGTATGATTTCAGTCTTCTTAAATTTGCTGAGGCTAGTTTTATGTCCCAATAGATGATTTATCCTTGAGAATGTTCCATGTACACTCGAAAAGAATGTTTAGTCTGATGTTTTAGGATGAAGTGCTCTATAAATGTCAATTATGTCTAGTTCATCTAATGTGTCATTTAGGGCTGCTATTTATTTATTTATTTTGTTTGAATGATCTATCCATAGCTGTCAATGATGTATTTAAGTCCCCTAGTATAATTGTGTTTTGGTCAATTTCTCCCTTTAGTTCTGTTAGTAGTTTCTTGGTATATCTTGGTGCTCCCTGATTGGGGGCAGAAATATTGATGACTGTTATGTCTTCTTGTTGTATAGTCCCCTTCATCACTATGAAATGTCCATCTTTGTCTCTTGTTACCTTTTTTATCCTGAAGTCTGTTTCATCTGATATCAATCAGTATGGTTACACCTGACTTTCTCTGGATACCATTTGCTTGGAGTGTCAATTTCCATCCTTTCACGTTGAGTCTATGTTTGTCCTTGTAGCTGAGATGTGCCTCTTGGAGGCAGCATATGGTTGGGTTTAGTTTTTTGATCCAATCAGCTACTCTGTGCCTTTCTATTGGTGAGTTCAATCCATTTACATTTGGGGTGATTATTGATATGTGAGGATTTCCTATCATTCTATCTTTTCTTTTCTGGTAAGACTGTGTCTCCATTGTTTCTTTGCCTTTTCGTTGTTGTCTCTTATTTCTATGTGGTGGTATTCTATGATTTTTCCCTCTGTTTCTTCTTTTATTACATTATGTATTTCAGTTCTGGATTTTTTTTGAGTGGTTACCATTAAGTTTATGTAAAAGAAAGTTTGATATTTAGAGTATTCCATTTTCTTCAGCATGCTTACTTTCTCCATTCCCATTTTCCGGTTCAGACCTTTACTCTCCCCACTTTTATGTTTTGGTTGCCACAAATTGTCCCTGTTGATGGTGGTCGAATAGCCTCCTTCAGCATTTCTTGTAGTGTAGGTCGTGTATTAGAAAATTCTCTCAGCTTCTGTATGTCTGGAAAGGTCTTTATTTCTCCTTCATATCTAAAAGATGTTTTTGCTGGATATATTATTCTTGGCTCATAATTTCTCTCTTTCAATAGTTTGAATATTTGGTTCCACTCCCTCCTGCCTCGTAGAGTTTCTGCTAAAGAAATCTGATGACAATCTAATGGGCTTTCCTTTGTAGGTTACCATCTTCTTTTCCCTGGCTGCCTTGAGGATTCTTTCTTTGTCATTGATTTTTGACAGCTTCAATATAATGTGCCTTGGAGAAGGCCTGTTGGGGTTGAGATAATTAGGTGTTCCATTTGTTTGTTGGATTTAAGGATCCAGTTCTTTCCATAAGTTTGGGAAGTTCTTATCGACTACTTGTTTGCATATATTCTCTGTTCCCTTCTCTCTTTCTTCCCCTTCTGGTATGCCCATTATTCTTATATTGCTCTTTCTGATGGAGTCAGAAAGTTCTTGTCGAGTTCTTTCATTTCTTTTAAGTCTCAAGTCTCTTTCTTCTTCCATCCCTGTGATTTCCAGATTTCTAGCTTCGATGTCACCGATTCTTTCCTCCATCTGGTCAACTCTACGACCTAAACTGGCTGTTTCATTTGTCATTTCTTTTGATTTCTTAATCTCCAGAAATTCTATTTGGTTCTTTTTTAAAATTTCAGTCTCTTTTGTAAAATACTCATTTTGTTCTTGATTATGTTTCTGAATTCATTAAACTGCCTGTCTGTGTTTTCTTGCATCTCATTGAGTTTTTTCAGAACTTTAATCTTGAATTCTCTGTCATTTAAGTCACATATTTCCATATCTTTAAGTTTATTTTCTGGAGACTTTTCAATTTCTTTCTGAGCTGTGTTGTTGCCATGGCTATTCATGGCAATTGATGATTTATTATTTCTCTTCCTAGACATCTATAGGAGTGGGTTGTGCAACAGGTTGATAGAAAGAGGTCTTTCTTTTGCTTTCCAGTAGGTTTTGGGATAATGTTTTATTTTCTGTGCGACTGCAGCCGTTTGTTCTGTCTCACACTGTAGTGTTATGTTTTCTGTGCGCTATTCCGGCTTCTCACACAGTGGTGGGATTCCCTGGAAGGCGGGCGTCTCCTCTGTGAACAGTTCGCTGGGGTCACAAGGCCCTGCCTCCGTGGGGAAATGCGGAGAACTTCTGAAGTTCCAAAGCTCTTCCTGCACCAGATTCAGAGCCCCTGCATTTCAGCAGTTCTGTTTATTCCTGCAGGGGTCCACCCAGATAGGTGGGGACAGGGGTGGCACCGGTGGGTTGTGAGAGATGGCCCAGAGCAATGGTGGTGACAACCACCTCAGCGGGTCCTGCTTCCACAGCTCCCTCCTCTTTGCTGGAAGTACTTGGGCTGTGAGTCCTTGACTGCAGACCACAGTTCTCAGAACTGCAAATATTCTGTTCTTTTGATCTGACACTGCTACTGTTCTGCTTCTAGCACTGGGCAGGTGGGGGCGGGTCGAGCTCTGGGAGGGTTGGGAGGGGGCAGCTAGTCTCAGTGTCTGAGTCTTCCATTCTTTACTCTGCAGTGAGGGCTTACCACTGTTTTCATCCTTCTTCCCTCAGTCTTTGCTCTGAGGTCTCTGCCATTAACGTTGGGTTCAGCTGTGTTATATGCTGTCCTCTCAGCCCTGTGGGCCATAAGCGGAGCCCTAGTAGCACGAGTTCTTTCCTCTTCTGTAGCTGTACTAGTTCCGGGACTCAGGGAGCTCGGAGCACTAAGCTAGGTCTGGGTCCTGAGCCTGCATGGCCCCGTCTCCGCACTTCTCCCTTCTCTCCTCCACCGCTCGAGCAATTTGTCCACCTGTAGGCTATTGCAGTAGTACGCCCCTTAGTCTAGCCGGTCTGCTGCGCAGGGAGTCCTTTGTGGAGTGATAGTTGTTCAACTTGTTGTAAATTCCAGGGAAGATTTCAAGAGGCACACCTCACACTGCCATTTTCACGACATCACTCTTTCTTTTTTCCCCTTAACTTTAGGAAGTATTGAACATGGTGACTGAAAAAAAGAAGGGGCTGGGAAATACATAGTGATAGTTAAATTTTATTGGGAGGTTTCCCACAGTGATGGAGCTATGCAATTTGGTTAAGGGTAAGGAATCTTAATGTGACTTTTACATTACATCAGTGGGTCTTTTATAATACTCGTGCCTACGTGAAATCTGTAATGGATTCATTTACTTATTGTAATAGTCATGAAATCTTCCTGATACATTTCAGTTTTTAAAACTATGTAGCATGTAATATATAGTTTTTATTTTATTACACTTTGTATTTTGGTATCACATAGTTGGTAGGCGTGAGTGTTTTCTCTATGTTTTTTTTTTCTTTTTTTAAGTTATATTCAGTTGACATTCAATATTATTTTATATTAGTTTCAGGTATTCTGGGTTCATCATTTAGACTAAAATAATAGAAACTTTGAAAATTTAGAACTCAAGTTCTCTATCTCAAAACCCATATTACAAAGGGATTCCACTATGTCCTCAATCATTACATTATGAATATATTTAACTGTCTTCATCTAATTGAAGAGTACATGTTTTGCTTAAAATAATAACTAATTTTAGAAGCAGAGGTTCTTAAACCATATACTAAAATGTCAAATTTCAGAAGGTTTTTAGTTTCGCTTCTTAAATGTAAAATTTTTCATTTCTGTTATAGTTGACATTCCATGATGTCAGCCTCAAGTATACAGCATAGTGGGTAGGCATTTATATAATGTGTAAACTGGTACCCCGATTAGTGTGGTATCCCTGACACCGTACTTAGTTATTACAATGTTATTTACTGTATTCTCTGTGCTGTGCTTGACATCTTCATGACTATTTTATAACTGCCACTTTGTACTTCTTAATCCTTTTCCATTTCAAGCATTCCCCCAACAATTCTCGAACCGGGCAACGATCAGTTAGTTCTCTGCATCTATAAGTTTGTTTCTCTTTTCTATGTTCATTTATTTTTTATTTTTTGCATATCACCAATAAGTGAAATCAGGTGGTATTTGTCTTTCTCTATCTGACTTTTATCACTTAGAATAATACCCTCTAGGCCCACACATGTCACAAACGATAAGTACTTATTGTTTATTACAGACAAGTAGTATTTTGTTATATATATGTCCCACTTCTTCTTTATCCAAGATGATGGATCCTTTGGTTACTTTCTTATCTGGACTATTGAAAATAATGCGGCAACAACCATAGAAATGCATATTGCTTTTCAAATTAGTGTTTTGTGTTTCTGTGGAGGAAAACCCAGAAGAGGGACTGCTGTGCCACATGGTACTTCTATTTCTAAATTTTTGAGGAACTTCCATATTGTTTTCCATTGTCTGCTCGGATTTGCAGTCTCACCAACAGTGCACAAGGACTCTTTTCTTCGCATCCTCAACAACACTTGTTGCTTGTTGATTCATGGATGATGGCCATTCTGACAGTTGTGAGGTGGTAGCTCATTGTGTTTTTAATTTGCATTGCTCTGATGATTAGTGACACGGAGCATGTTTTCGTATGTTTCTTGGCTATCTGTGTGACCTCTTTGGAGAAAAGTCTATTCAGGTACTCTTCTCATTTTGTAATCGCATTGTTTGTCTTTTGGTGTTAAGGTTTATGAGTTCCTTATATGTTTTGGATGTCAACCCTTTATCAAATATATCATTGGCAAATATCTTCTCCATTCACCCGCTCGTGACTTCATGTTGTTGTTGGTTTCCTTTGCTGTGCAGGAATTTTGTAGTTTGATTGTCGTGTATATGGGTCTTGCATTCTTAACCATTCAGCTACCTTATGTCTTTTCTGGAGCATTTAATCTATTTACATTTAAAGTAATTATTTGTAGGTACATAGTTATTGGCATTTTATTATTCACTTTTCTTCTCCTCCTCCTGCTCTTCCTCCTGCTCTTTTTCCGTCTTCTCCTCCTTCTCTTCCTCCTCCTCCTCCTACTTCTCCTCCTCCTTTTTTTTCTAGTCATGGTTTTACATTTCTTGTAATAGTGGTTTCCTGGGGCTGAACTGCATCACCTCCTTTTTCTCTGGCAAGCTCTTTACCTCTCGTTTGATTCTAAATGAGAGCCTTGCCGGATACAGTGCTCTTGGTTGTAAATTATTGCGTTTCATCACATTTCTATATTTCTTGCCCATTCCTCTGGCCTTCAGATTTACTTTTGAGAGATCACCTGACAGTCTTATGCGAGCTCCCTTGTATATAACTAACTGCTTTTCTCTTGCTGGTTTTAATATTCTCTCTGTGTCTTTACCTTTTGGCGTTTTAATTCTGGTATGTCTTGGTGTGGGCCTGTTTGGCTTTATTTTGTTTGGAACTCTCTGTGTTTCCTACACTTGTGTTTCCTTCAACACGTTAGGGAAGATTTCCGTCATTATTTATTCAAATAGGTTTTCAATTCCTTTCTGTCTCTCTCTTCTCCTTTTGATAGCCCTACGAGTTCTGTTACACTTTATCTTGTCCCAGAAGTCCCTTAAAGTATTCTCTCTCTCTTTTTTTTTTTACTCATAATCATTTTTCATATCTTTTTCTTCTGTTCTGATTGTGTGTTTTCTGCTATCTTGTCTTCCAAATCACTGATTTGAACGTCTGCCTCAACCAAATCTGGTGCCGATTCCATCTATTAATTACTCATTTCAGATGTTGTATTTTTCATAGTTGAGTTTTGTTAATGATTTCCATGTCCATTTTTTATGTTTGCTGTCTCGGTTGAAGTGTTACAACGTTTATCTATTTTTCCCCAAAGTTCACTGAGCGTCCTTAGAAGTAGTATTTTGAACTCTGTGTCTGGTAGATAGCTTGTGTCCATTAGTTCTTGTGTTTAGTTCTTTCTCTAGAGTTTTTTCCTGGTCTTTCGTTAGAGAAATGTTTCTTTCTGTCTTCTTTTTTCACTGCATCTTTATTGTTGTTTCTCTGTATTCTGTAGATTGCTAATTCTCCTCATCTTGACAGTATTGCCTTACATACCAGGTGTCGCATGGGGCCCAGTGGTACAGTCTCCCCGGTCACCTGAGCCGGGTGCTCCAGAAGCTCGTGTGGGTGGTGTGTGCCCTCCTGTTGTACTTGAGCCTTATTGCTGTTGGCACATCTGGGTGTGGAATTGACCCTCAGGACGACTGGCTGTGACTACAGTAGATGAACCTTTGTGTGTGGGCTGACCCCACAGAGTGAGATCGGCTGTAGCAGGGCTCCGGTGTCTGCTCAGTCCATGGCTTGGGCGTGTCATTTGTGAAGCTAATTTGGTGATGTTCTGGTGTCACTTGAAGCTGGTCCAAGGTGTGTTGGATTTGGGGCCTCTTGGGAGGGGCTGTGGGGCAGGCCCAGGTCAGCTGCTGCTTGTGCCCAACCGGGAGCCACCTAGGGGAAGCTACAAAGTGACCTGCTATGGATAGCTGCGTTTGTGAGTTTGTAGGCACCTGCGAGGCGCTATGTTGTGAAGCAAGACAGGCTGATGGATAGGATCCTAGAAAGAAACGGAAGTCCTCAATATCATAAATTGCAGCCCGAGTGGCTGTTGTAAACTAGAATTGTGATGATGCAACACCTCTGCTTCCTGAGTGACTCCCCATGACGTGAGTGTAGAATTCATCTGCTAGCATGACATGCGCCTTCTTTGATTTGGTTCTGATTCTGCAGTTGTCTCTCCATCCCATTCTCAGAGTTCCAGGCTAACCCCATTCTTCTTCTGCCCTCACCTACAATATGTTATTTTATACGCAGGCTTTTGCGCCCGCTGCCCTTTCTGGACTCTCCTTCATGGTTTCCCTCAGTACCTCGTATGTCTTTCAAGATGCAGCCCTATTTTTGCAGCATCTGGTACAACTGATTGTTGTTTCTTTTGTGCCCGTACTCTACTTTCTTCATCTGAGGTGTAGAACTGGAGAGTGGTACTTTCCTTTCTGATTGTTTTCACGAATTGTAATATATCGACCCCTACTAGAATATAGGACAAAATCTTTCATTTCTATTTCCAGCTTCCCCTGGGTCTATGCCTATGATTCGATGGCTACGATAGCGGTTTGTTGTCTTACTGACAGAAGGACTGAGTGAGCGAGTGAACGAGTAAATGAATATGATGTTTGCTGAAGTTGGGTTTTTCTTTTCTTTTTTTTAATAGAAAGAAGCAACCAAGCCGGCAACTGGAAAAAGAGAAAATGGTGTGGATATTATTGAAAGTGCTCCACAAGAGCAAACAAAAACTGATATCTTGACTTGTGTTGATGGAGCATACCAAAATAATACAAGTGATAATTTAGTGACTATCTATGAATTCTTTCTAGCTTAAGTGCTGCTATACACAAATCTAACACGTGTAGATCCAACTGTGATTTTCATTTCTTATAAGCATTTCTTCCTATCTTTTTTGCAAAAGTATCCCCACTACTAACAACTCCTTCTTCTTGCAAATGCTTCGGCCCCCCGAAATTCTTTTCTGCTATTACTTTTATGGAAATATTTTTGAATGTGTATTTAAAATTCGTAGTGATATATGTTCATATTAATGTTCTGTGACTACATTTTATAGTTAAAATATCAGCATTAAGATTCGGAAAAGGAGCTGTGAAATCATGTTGGGATTCTGAGGTACTGTCATTTTTTATCATTATTATTTTAAATATCACCATTCAGTGATGTTAAAACGTAAAAGGTATGCTTTGACTATACTTTCTCACCTCTGCATTTCCCCACCTAAATTATTTTATTACGGTTTAGCCTATAATTAATAAAATACATATGTGCTTAATATAATGAGACAGCGTAGTACAATTCTGCTAACTTGCAAGGTTCACTTAAGGCGGTCGGTGTAGAATAGTATAAAACAAGAAGGCTTCCAAGTCATAAGGAATCAGTTGGGTTCTGAAGTTAAGTTCACCTAAAAGCTAAAGCATTATTCCAGCTTGAAGTATGTCCAAATGCATGATTCTGTGGTTTTTATGGTTGTGTAAATGTCCTAATGAGATTCAGAAAGAAAGAATTTGGAATTTAGGGTTTTTTATACCTTGGAACTTGAAAAGATAATGCCTGATACATGCAAGTATTATTGTATTTGTATTCTCCAATAGATCTGCAAGGAACTTTTCCAGGGAAGGAAGAGCATTGTTAATAGTAATACTATGTAGGATCATACTAACAACAATCGGCCGAGTGCTGCTTTAATACACAACAACTGCCCTGTTCAGTTAAAATAGCATGCATTGAGTATCTTGATGGCAACCATGCTTGTAGTAATAGAAGTACAAAGTAATGATGAGCCAATGTGAGATGACAGCTGTGAAAAGAGAGAGGAGGAGTGTGATCTTCTGATATAGGCAACTGCAGCCTACTGGTGTAGACACTGTGTTTGAAGATAAGAACACACTAGAACCCTGGATAGGTCACTTACTAGCTGTGGGATCTGGGGGAAACTTCTTTTTAATCTGTTGGATGTCAGTGACCTCATTCATCATAAAGGTACTTATGCCTACCTTTCAGGGTGTGAAATGAACTAATGTGGTAACAAACGTGAAAACACTTTGCGAAGTGTAAAGGGAGCTATAGAAATGTAAAATCAATGATCACAGTGGGCGGTAGTGACTTACCAAATGGTGGGGACACTTTTTGTAAACCTGAAGGACAATCAAATGGCAGTAGTGTCAAGAATAGAGTGGAAAAGTTAGAAGGGGCATGTGGATTTCTAATCTGGGGGATGCTAAACTTCAGGAGACTGTGATAGGCGATACCCTGTTGATGTGTAGTGTTTCGGTACTTGAGGCTCTGTTGGTGCGAGCTCAGTGTTTTGACCTGAAGTAAATGTCTGTGTGGGATACTGCCACGTGAAGCATGAGAAGGAGCCAGTCATTTGAAGGTCTAGGAGCGAAACCTGCTGGGCAGGGACAGCAATGGATCGTGTGGGTTCATCATTTTATTCTAGTGTCTTGGAATGGTCAGGAAGCAGGAAGAGGGCTAACCAGCATCAAACCATTTTTATATTTGTTGTTTGTGTGGAAAAGAAATAAACTGTGCATGGCAGATGCCCGGTATATTTGAGATGGTTAGTAAATAAATGTTCTTATCTTTTCCTGATTAGAATTTATTAAACTTTTTTGAAAAGTTGCATAACTATATATAATGTTTTTCCTATTGTTTATTTAAATATAATTTAACAAAAAGCTTTTCTTACAACTTTGTCATTCTATTTAATCATTTTTCCTATCAAAATTTTTATCAAATAAGAGTTTGGTTTTTCCAAGCTCTTGTTGACCTAGATGAAGTAGGTTCTAAAATGTTCTGTTTACACTCAACAGGACATACACCAAGGTTTCTTACCATGTCAAGCAAGTATCTTGTTTTAACACTAAAAAAACAAACAAACAAAAAGAATGTATCATTAGAAATATTTCAAGTTATAGGAAATACACTTTTCAAGGTATTAGTTCGGTGCAAGAGTAATTGCGGTTTACAACGTTTAAAAAAAATTGCACAAACTGCACTATCATTTGTACCAAACTAATATTTGCTTAAATACATATTTTTCAAAAAGTCCTTTTCTTGGAGATTATAACATTAATATTGTTATCCTGAATTGTTAACTAGAGATTGCATGAAGTGTCCATTAGTTACTAATCATCTTGTTTCCTAACCCCTTCAGCCGAGCATTGAAGTGGAAGATCCTGTTCCGTACAAACCTATAGGAATGGACGATGTGCAACCCTTCAGACCAGGTACACTTTGTAATACCAATTTAATTTTGGGAAGGAGTACGCAAGGACATGTGACATGCTTGCAGTCTTCTCTTCCTCATTCCTTTTTTTTGTTACAAATTTAATGGAAGGATTTGACATAAATAACGTGATGTCATTGTTAGTATCGGTGTTTGATGAAAAGGTATTCACAGGAATAAGAAAATGAGATTTTAAAACGGTGACTTCACTAAGATAGTTCTCCGTTTGTTCGATACCCTAAATGTCCCAGTTTGGAATCCCTGTACTTAATACGGGTTACCAATGATCACACTGGAAGATTTTTCCAGCGTTTTCAAATGGTCATTTGAATTTTGACATTTACCCAAGTAATCTCCAGTTGCTACCATGACAATTCTTTTTAACTTTACTTCCTCTTAGTGTTGTAACACTGATGGTCTTAAAACCAGATGTTCTGCTGAGCAGACACTGGCTATGTGTGTACGTGCGCCTATGGTGTCTTCGATTATTAAAAATGGGAGAAGTAATTAATGGTAATGAATATTTGGTAGACACAATCTTTGAAAATAACAATTCTGAAGCTTTTGTGCCTTGGGATGCTTTTATGCTATTAAAAATTATTGAGAATTCCAAAGAATATTTTTAAGTCGGTAGTCTCCATAGATAGTTACAATATTAGAAATAAAAACTGAACAATTTAAAATAGGAGCACACACAGTCATGCATTCCGTGAGCCATTGGAGCTACGACCCAGTAACCATAGAGCTATGATGTCACCATCAGAGCTGTGATATCACGGCTGTGGAAAGCTCTACTGTACACTTAGAAGAGAATGAGAGTGAAAATGGCAAATGACATTCAGTCTTTCTGTGAAAATAGCTTTGACCTTTTCGGGCCCCTCGACTGACAGACCTTGGGACTTCACGGATTCTCGCATGACATTGGAAACCACCGTTTTAAATGATTTACGGGCTTCCTGGATGTGAAGTGATAAAAGAGGATTTAAAGCTTCACTTCTACAATTGTGTTTTTCTTTCACTTGTCTTAAAAAGTTATAAGCTGAGAATATTGTTTAAAAAACAAAAGGAAAATAGTTTTGTTATATATTCATTTTCTGTCTCATGGTACCCTGTACTCTTTGGAGCTCATGGGGACCTCGTTTGATCCCATTTTTCCTTGTAAACAATAAGGTCGCCCAGGACTGTAATTTGTCATGTGAATATCTGTTTATTTAAGGCTTAAAAATGAATTCTGAAGATATTGGGGCATTTAGAAAAGACCATTTTCTTGTAATAAGTAGTTTCTTATTTGGAATTGTACCATTCAATGAAAGTTTTTTAAATCCATGTTTGTCACACATATTTAAAATTAAGATAAGCGGTTAGACATAACTTTTGATAATGATAAAAAATGTCACACACAGCACCATGTTAAGTAATAAGAAGAAAAGCTTTAATTGGAACCACATTATATAACAGAAATTGCTGAGTGACAATAGTTAATTCAACTTAACTTACGTGAATGGCAAGTATAGGACACCTAAAATAAAATGAGCTCTGAAGGAGTAGAGTGTTTGGGAGAAAGGAGGACGTGGGACTGCTTCTCTGAAGAAGGAAGTTTTACAATATGGTCAACTTTGTGTTATTTTTACCTCCTCATAAACGAAAATTTTATTTTCAGATTTTTCCAGCTGGGATTCTACTTCTTTGACTTTCAATCATGGAACTTGTCAAATATCCAGGGATTCGAAATTTGGTGATAAAAGGCCATTTGCCACACACTCAATGAGACCTCTGTCAGCACCCACAGAGTTTGGACAGATGCCCGTAATAGACAAACGAAAGACGCAGGTTGTAGGTGTGTTCCTCTTACATAATTCTTCCCTCCATGAATTGTGTGAATCACAGCTACAAGAAAACAGAGAAAGCAAAGAAGGAAATAAAAAAAACAGAAAGAGTTCAACCCTAGCCCACCTCTGTGTAGGTTGATCGTAGTTATGAATTTCCTATAGTCATTTTGTAGCAAAATCTGCTTTATGTTTACGCAACTCACAGCCAAATGGAATAAGTTTTAGCAAGACATTGGCATTCTTCCTCAATCAGAGTAACATAAGGAAATAAGAAAGGGAATAAGGAGAAAGGGTGAATCCATTTAGACTAGTATTTCACGTACCCTGGGGAGTATATATGCATACATGCACACATATATAGGTACATATGTATATATGTGTATATATATATATCTGTGTATATGTGTATGTATATAAATATATAAATATAAATATACACACACACACACACACAGATATACAGCAGAGGAAGTAAAAGTTCTTCATGTATTAATTGCCCACCAGTTGTATCAGTAACATTCACTCTACTATAGTCTTCAGGGGTGTTCCCAAACAAATATTTTTACATCACTTGAATCTGACGCTTTCAAAGTTCTGTGTTTTTCTATTGTGTATTTACAATGTATTTGAATTTTTTTTCTTTTAACAGTGAATGAGTGTTCTCAATGCGACCCTGCAAGCAGGTAGGATTTTATGGATTTCTAAAATTGCATGTTAACTAAGAGACTGCGGAGAGAAGCCAGTAAGCTTTAATGAGTGTTCTGCTCTGGGCTAGACCCTATACTATGTGCCTAACATTGGTTATCCCAGGTCGTCGGCACAGTAGATTTGCAAAGTAGCTGTGCTGTTTGGCCGTTTTTATTCATTAGAGGAGTGTGGTTCCAGGAGGTGGATTAATTGACACTTGGTTCCATAGTTACCAAGTGGGTGACCCGTGATGTGACCTTCAGCCTGCTTGGCTTCCCAAGTCCGTTCTCTTGTCCCTCAGCCTGTACTGAGAAGTGCCTGGACAGGTCTGGATTCAAGATTCAGGTGCACGTCAGGTGGCCTCAGAGAGTCCCGTTTAGTGATGCCTTAATGCTGATTTAGAAGTTTCCTACCAAGCCCAGTTAGCCCAAGCTTTTGTCTTAATGTACTTGACAATTGCAGCAGTCACGAGAACCTTGTTTTCACCATCAGTGTTGAGGGCAGATGTCAGTTCGCTGTGGCCACAGAACCACAGGTTGTACATAAGCAAGACCTAATCAGATAAATGTTTTCAGGTATAATGCGATGTACCCTTCTTGGGACGAATTGTTGTTCTGTAAGTGAAGATCATCTATGTATAGACTGTTGTGCTAATTCAGCACAAATTGAGAGGATATTTCTAATTGACTTCTCTACTTACTGACTCCTCAGACTGTGTTTTCCTTCTGGCTAATACCTTTACCTTGTTCTAGGAAGTTTTTTCTCTTTTTCCAGAGTCTTTCTTCCTTCTTCCATGACTTTTCTTGATTTTTTACCTTTTTCTCTGCTTTACTCGGGGTAGTTTTGTTGCTGTTGTTGTGTTATTTTTTTCCACTTCTGCCAGCTAAGTATTCTCCATTTTTCTAGACAGAACCAAAAGTACATAGAATTCCAGGTGTTGAATGAATGTTATCAATTAATTATTCAAAACACCCCCTAGTACTTCATGCTGCCATTAATGTTTTGGTCAAGTGGTTGATCACATGAGGAGTTTGAACTGTAAGAGATTGAAGTGACTTCTTTGAGTACAGTGAGTGATGAAATGAGATTAGTATAGGTTTCTAAGCCCAGTACACTTCCTTCTTTATCATCCTTTGGGTGAGTGTTTTAATTATGGAAAGCTCTAGTGAATGCAATGGAAGAGGCTAAGAATGGAATTAGCAGGGGGATCTATTTCAAGAGGAACAACACAGGTTGGGATAGGAATAAGGCTCTTAGAGCAGAGATTAGATAGAGATCAGATGAAGGAAAAGAGATCAGAATGGGAGGGTATGACAAGGTAAAGAGAAATTACAGGAAGGAAGGACACAGGATGTTGGTAGTTGTCTAAAAAAGCAGATTAAAATAAGGGGCTCAAGGGCGTCCTGCCTGAACAGGTTGCTGCTGTTTTGTTTGTTGAATTGGAGGAACCAGCAAAATTTAAGGTTTGTATGAAAACATATTAAACCTTTGAGCCTCTGGAAACATTCTCTTTATAGCAAGTAGGAATGTGGTATCATCCACCTGCACCCGAAATTACAGAGGGGGTCCCCTTGAGTCCAAAGGCACTGGAGATTGCTGAACTACATAGATCTATGGCCCACGGCAGGTGTCTTGTCACCTCTACCTCTTTGCCCAACGCGCTGATGTCCTTCCCATGGAGATGGAGGGTTGGGCAGAGGGAGGACTGATTGTGAAACCAGTAATGGAGTTGGATAGGTGGTAACATGCCTGTGTTGGGAGTGGATGACTGAGGCTCCATTTAGCTTGTTTTCCAGGAACAGGGAAATAGAGAACTCCTACTGTGGGTCATTTGAGCCCAACCTTGTTTCAGGAGTCTATGCCTTCGTAGGCTGAAGTTTTCAAGGTTGGAGATTGCCAGGAAGCTTTGCGGACAAGTGATCTGGGAGTGGGGAGGCTAACAACGTACATATTTGTTCTTTGACTTTTGTACATGTAAGTTGCAAACATTTCATGCATTTCAGGGACCTCACTGTAGTGTTTTTGAGTGAAAACAAGGAATGGGGTAAGTTTAGTAACTGCTTTCTATGTTAAAGAAGCAAGACTGCCGTTTTTGACCCACACAGATTAATCTTTGAACCAGGGACAGACCTTTGAGAAGGCTCAGTGTATCGTTCTACCTTGATTTAGGTCATTGCTTTTGTCCCAGTTCAGGTTTCTATTGTCAGCTATTAATTGCGTTTTCAATTCAGCCTTCAGGACTTTTGGTGAAAACAAGGTACTCTCAGGTGTTGCCAACATGTTTGCTGTCATTCTTTGTTATGGAAACTTAGAGTGTCTCTTCATTAAATATTGCACGAGTTGGGAGTGGTGGAGGCAGCAATAGATAACTGATAGCTTTTCTAGAACATCCTCTAAATTTTAATCATATCAAGAAACTTCATTTCATATGCAGATAGCTGAATTGTACTCTTTTTGTTGTTGTTGTTGCTGCCTTTGTAAAGAAATGAACTCACTTGTGTCTGTTGTGTATCTTTCCCCGGAAGTCTTTCCTGGAAACCTGGCAGTGATGATTCATGGTCTACGTCAGACGATGGACTCTTCGATGTTGGTACCAAGGTAAAAGGCTCCTGTGTGAAATTAACTGTTGTGCTCTTAATATAGTTTTGTGTAGCGCCGAGTTGTAAAATTTAGTAGTGCTCCACCTATCATTGTTTTAAGTTTGTTATGGAAAATTGGTCAGCGTGAACCATTTTATAACATATGACCATTTGATGCTTCGTTGTTTTGTTGTTGTTCTTTTAACTTTAGTAAGTATCGAAGTTGGGAGCTGAGAAAAGAAGGGTCTGGGAAATGTATAGTGATAGTAAAATTCTATAGGGAGTTTTCCCACAGTGACGGAGATATGCAATTTGGTTAAAGGTAAGGATTCTTAATGTGACTTTTACGTTATACCAGCCTGACTTTTATCATACTCGTCCCGAAATGAAATCTTTAATGGATCAGGTACTCATTGTAACAGTCATGAATTCTTCCTGATACCTTTCAGTTTTAAAACTATATAGCATATGACATATAGTTTTATTTTTTTACGCTTTGTATGTTGGTAGGGTATACTTGTTAGGAGGGAGTGTTTTCTCCATTATTTTTTCACTTACATCCCGTGGACATTCCATATTATTTTATATTAGTTTCCCGTATACCAGGTTCATCATTTAGACTTAAAATAATAGTAGAAGTTTTGAAAGTTTAGAATTCATGTTGTCTATCTCAAAACCCATATTACAAAGGGATTCCACTATGTTCTACATCATTGCATTGTGAATATTTTAAATGTCTTTATCTAATTGAAGAGTATATGTTTGGTATAAAATAATAACCAATTTGAAAAGCAGAGATTCTTTTTTTTTTCAAGTTTAGTGTTTTAATGGCGTGTTTGATTACATGGTTTTTGATGTGTGGGCCCCTGCGCCCGTATAAGCAAGAGCGACACAGATTTTCATTTAACTGATATGCTGAAATACTCCATAGTCAAATCAACACTTGTTCTGTACCTATTCTGTAACAAGCATGATCTGATTTAATCCTCAGAATAGCTTTGTCAAGGAAGGGAATCCTCATGTTCAGAGATAAGGAAATGGAGTCCAAGGCAATCTAGGCAGCATGTCTTGCAGTAGCCAGGGAGAAGTTTGAGGGTTTGATGCAAAATCCACTTGGCTCCAAAGCTGATGATGCTCTTAGCTGCTCCCTATAAAAACATGTCCGTGAGATTTTATGCCCATTGACCATGATGCATTGACCAAAGTAAAGAAAGGAGCCGTGTCTGCAAAAGACAGGATCCTTTCTTTACTCTGGTGAAAAGCAGTGATTCTTAAAAACTACATAATAAAATATCAAATTTCAGAAAGTTTTTAGTTTAAATGTAAAATTTTTCATTTCTGTTACAGTTGACATTCAATGATGTCAGCCTCAGGTGTACAGCATAGTGGTTAGGCATTTCTATAATGTGTAAAGTGGTACCCTGATTAGTGTGGTATACCTGACACCATACTTAGTTATTACAGTGTTATTTACTATATCTTTGTGCTGTACTTGACATCTACATGACTATTTTATAACTGCCAATTTGTACTTCTTAACCCTTTAACCTTTTCAGTTTGTTCCCCGATACTCTTCCCTCTGAGCAACGATCAGTTAGTTCTCTGCACCTATGAGTTTGTTTCTTTTTTCTATGTTCATTTATTTTTTTTTACATATCACCAATAGGTGAAATCATGTGGTGTTTGCCTTTCTCTATCTGACTTTTTTCACTTCGAATAATACCCTCTAGGTCCACGCACATTGTCGCAAATGGTAAGATTTTGTTCTTTGTTTACAGCCAAGTAGTATGTTGTTGTGTATATGTACCACTTCTTCTTTATCCACTACGATGGATACTTCAGTTATTTCTTTATCTGGAGTATTGTAAATTATGTAAATAGAACCATACAGATGCATACATGTTTCAAATCAGTGTTTGGGATTTCTGCGGAGAAAAACCCAGAAGTGGGATTGCTATGCCACCTGGTAGTTCTGTTTTCAAATTTTTGAGGAGCTTCCATATTGTTTTCCATTGTGTCTGGTCAGATTTGCAGTCCCACCAACAGTGCACGGGGCTTCCCTTCACATCCTCATCAACATTGGTTGTTTGTTGATTTATTGATGACGGCCATTCTGACAGGTGTGAGGTGGTAGCTCATTGTGCTTTTAATTTGCATCGCTCTGATGATTAGTGGCACTGAGCATGTTTTCGTATGTCTCTTGGCTATCTGTGTGACCTCTTTGGAGAAAAGTCTATTCAAGTACTCTTCTCATTTTGTAATTGCATTGTCTTTTGGTGTTACGTTTTATGAGTTCCTTATGTGTTTTGGATATCTTCTCCCATTCATCTGGTCGTGTTTTCATTTTGTTGATGGTTTCTATTACTGTGCAAAAATTTTTGAGTTTGATGTCATATATATGGCTCTTGTAGTCCTATCCATTCTGCCACCTTATGTCTTGACTGAAACATTTAACCTATTTACATTTAAAGTAATTTTTATACGTATGTAATTATTGCCATTTTATTATTCATATTTCTCCTCCTCCTCCTCCTCCTCCTCCTCCTCCTCCTCCTCCTCTTCCTCTTTCTACTTCTACTTCTTTTTTCAAGTCCTCATTTCACATTTCTTGATACTGGTTTGTTGGTGCTGATGCCATCATCTTTTTCTCTGGCAAGTCTTTACCTCTCCTTTGATTCGAAATGAGAGCCTGGCCGGATGCAGTAATAGTAATCTTGGTTGTAGATTATTGCTTTTCATCACTTTCAATATTTCTTGCCAATCTCTTCTGACCTGCAAATTTTCTCTTGAGAGATCACCTGACAGTCTTATGAGATCTCCATTGTACGTGACTAACTACTTTTCTCTTGATGGTTTTAATATTCTCTCCATGTCCTAACCCTTTGGAATTTTAATTATGATATGTTTTGGTGTGGACCTGTTTGGGTTCATTTTGTTTGGAACTCTTTGTGTTTCCTACGCTTGTGTGTCTATCTCCTTCTCCAGGTTAGGAAAGGTTTCCATCATTGTGTATTCCAATAGGTTTTCAATTCCTGCTCTCTCTCTCTCTTCTCCTTTAGATAGCCTTACGGATGTTGTTACACCTGATATTGTCCCAGAAATCCCTTAAAGCACTTTCTGTTTTATTTTTTTTTATTTATATTCATTTTTTTTCTGTTCTGATTGGGTGTTTGTGCTACCTTGTCTACCAAATCACTATTGAACCTCTGCTTCACCAAATGTGGTGCTGATTCCATCTATAAATTATTCATTTCAGATATTGTATTTTTCATTTCAGACTTTTTTTAAACGATTTCTATGTCCTTTTTATGTTTGCTGTCTCTCCGTTGAAGTTTTACTTACTTTGTCTATTCTTCCCCTAATTTCATCTAGCATCCCTATAACCAGTATTTTGAACTCTGTATCTGGTATATTGCTTGTC
Source organism: Rhinolophus hipposideros (assembly GCF_964194185.1). NCBI lineage: Eukaryota > Metazoa > Chordata > Mammalia > Chiroptera > Rhinolophidae > Rhinolophus > Rhinolophus hipposideros. The sequence goes on from NW_027669356.1 coordinate 248,193, forward strand.
TCCGTTTGGTTTACCTCTTTTTCTAGAGTTTTATCCTGTTCTTTCATTAGAGAAATGTTTCTTTCTCTCTTCTTTTTTCACTGCCTCTCTGTGTTTGTTTTCCTGTATTCTGTAGATCTGCTAATTCTCCTCATCTTGACAGTATTGCCTTACATACCAGGTGTCGTGTGGGGCCCAGTGGTACAGTCTCCCCGGTCACCTGAGCCGGGTGCTCCAGAAGCTCGTGTGGGTGGTGTGTGCCCTCCTGTTGTACTTGAGCCTTATTGCTGTTGGCACATCTGGGTGTGGAATTGACCCTCAGGACGACTGGCTGTGACTACAGTAGATGAACCCCTGTGTGTGGGCTGACCCCACAGAGTGAGATCGGCTGTAGCAGGGCTCCGGTGTCTGCTCAGTCCATGGCTTGGGCGTGTCATTATGGAGCTATTTTGGTGATGTTCTGGTGTTGCTGAAACTGATCCCCAGGTGTGTTGGATTTGGGGCCTCTTGGGAGGGGCTGTGGGGCAGGCCCAAGTCAGCTGCTGCTTGTGCCCAACCGGGAGCCACCTAGGGGAAGCTACAGAGTGACCTATTGTTGGCAGCTGCCTTTGTGGGTTTGGAGGCACCGGGGAGAGGCTATGCTGTGACACAAGACAGGCTGATGGATAGGATCCTAGAAAGAAACGGAAGTCCTCAATATCATAAATTGCAGCCCGAGTGGCTGTTGTAAACTAGAATTGTGATGATGCAACACCTCTGCTTCCTGAGTGACTCCCCATTACGTGAGGGTAGAATTCATCTGCTAGCATAACATGTGCCTTCTTTGATTTGGTTCTGATTCTGCAGTTGTCTCTCCATCCCTTTCTCAGAGTTCCAGGCTTACCTCATTCCTTTGCTGCCCTCACTTACAATATGTTGTTTCACACCTCCGGCTTTTGCTCCTGCTGCCCTTCTGGAATCCCCTTCATGCCTTCCCTCAGCACCTTGTATAACTTTCAAGATGCAGCCCTATCTTTGCAGTATCTGCTGAGCTTCCCTGATACAACGGATTGTCGTCTCTTTTGTGCCCTTACTATACTTTATTCACTTCAGGTGTCGAAGTGGAGAGCGGTACTTTTCTGTTGTTATTTTTCATGTATTATAATATCTCTACTCCTACTAGAATGTAGGACAAAATGTTTCATTTCTATTTCCAGCTTCCCCTGGGTCTGTGCCTATGACGGCTACAGTAAAGTTTTCTTGTCTTACCTACGGATGGACTGAGTGAGTGAGTCAATGAGTAAATGAATAGGATGTTTTCTGAAGTTGGGTTTTTCTTTTCTTTTTTCTTTCTTTTTTTAATAGAAAGAAGCAACCAAGCCAGCAATTTGAAAAAGAGAAAATCGTGTGGATATTATTGAAAGTGCTCCACAAGACCAAGCAAACAATGGTAATTTGACTTGTGTTGATGGAGCACACCAGAATAATATAAGTGGTAATTTAGTGACTATCTATGAATTCTTTCTAGCTTAAGCTCTGCTATAAAGAAATCTAACATGTGTCGATCCAAATGTGATATTCATTTCTTTTAAGCATTTTTTCCTATCTTTTGGGCAAAAGTATCCCCACTACTAACAACTGCTTCTTCTTGCAAATGCTTCGTTCCCCTGAATTCTTTTCTGCTATTACTTTTATGGAAATAAGCACGACTGAATGTGTACTTAAAATGCATAGTAATATATGTTCACATTAATGTACCTGTGACTACATTTTATAGTTATAAAGTCATCATTAGGATTAGGACAAGATGAAGATGAAGAATCACCTTGGGATTCTGAGGTACTGTCTTACACTATTATTATTATCATTACTATTTTAAATATCACCATTGAGTGATGTTAAAATGAAAAAGGTATGCTTTGACTTTACTTTCTCGCCTCTGCATTTCCTCATACAAATCATTTTTTATGGTTTATCCTATAATGAATAAACTAGCTATGTGCGTAATATAATAAGACAGCGTAGTACAATTCTGCTAACTTGCAAGTGTCACTTAAGAAAGTCAGTGTGGAATAGCATAAAACACTAAGGCTTCCAAGTCATAAGGAATCAGTTTGGGTTGTGAAGTTAAGTTCACCTAAAAGCTAAAGAATTATTCCCGGTCAACCTATGCCCAAATGCATGACTCTGTGGTTTTTGTTGATGTGCAAATGTCCTAATGAGTCAGAAAGAAAGATTTTGGATTGTAGGGTGTTTATTTTTTAATAATTTGGAACTTGAAAAGATAATGCCTGGGACATCAAAGTATTATTATATTTGTAATGTCGAATAGATCTGCAAGAAACCGTTCCAATGAAAAAAGACCATAGTGAATAGTAATAATACGTAGGATTATACTAACAGTAATCAGCTGAGCGCTGTTTTAATACAGGACAACTGTCTTGTTCAGTTAAAATAGCATGCATTGAGTGTCTTGATGGCAACCATACTTGTAGTAATAGAAGTACAAAGTAATGATGAGCTGATGCGAGGTGACAGCTTTGGAAAGAGATAAGAAAGGTGTGATCTTCTGATACAGGCAACTGCAGCCTACTGGTCTAGACACTGTGTTTGAGGAAAGAACAGAATGGAATCCTGGATGGGTAACTCAATAGCTACAGAATCTTGGGAATAGTATAAAACATGTAGGCTTCCAAGTCATAAGGAATCGGTTTGGGTTGTGAAGTTAACTTTACCTAAAAATTAAAGTTATTCCAGTTCGAACTATGCCCAAATGCATGACTTTGTGGTTTTTGTGGATGTGTAAATATCCTAATGAAATTCAGAAAGAATTTGGATAGTAGGGTTTGTTTGTAACTTGGAACTAGGAAACATAATGTCTGGGATATCAAAGTATCATTATATTTGTATTGTCAAATAGGTCCGCAAGGACATTTTCTACAGTAGGAAAAGCCTGGTGAATACTAATAATATGTTGGATTACACTAACAACAATTTGGCTGAGTGCTGCTTTAATATGTAACAACTGTCGTGTTCAGTTAAAATAGCAAGCATTGAGTAACTTGATGGCGACCGTACTCGTAGTACTAGAAGTACAATGTAATGATGAGCCAATGTGAGATGACAGCTATGGAAAGATATAAGAAAGGTGTGATCTTCTGATATAGGCAGCGGCTGCCTACTGGTATAGACACTGTGTTTGACGATAAGAACACACTAGAATCCTGGATCGGTCACTTACTAGCTGTGGGATCTTGGGGAAACTTCTTTTTAACCTGTCGGATGTCAGTGACCTCATTTGTCGTAATGGTACTTATGCCTACCTTTCAGTATGTGGAATGAACTAATGTGGTAACAAATGTGAAAACACTTTGCGAAGTGTAAAGGGAGCTATAGAAATATAAAATCAATGATCACAGTGGGCCGTAGTGACTTACTAAATGGTGAGGACACTTTCTGTAAACCTGAAGGACAATCAAATGGCAGTAGTGTCAAGAATAGAGTGGAAAAGTTAGAAGGGGCATGTGGATTTCTAATCTGGGGGATGCTAAACTTCAGGAGACTGTGATAGGCGATACCCTGTAGATGTGTAGTGTTTCGGTACTTGAGGCTCTGTTGGTGCGAGCTCAGTGTTTCACCTTGAGTAAATTTCTAGTTAGATACCAGCTTTGTGCTGGGCAGTTAGACACTGAATGGGGAAGTTCAGGGGTTCAGCTGTAGCTGTAGGAGCAGAAAAACAAATGAACAGTCCATTGTAAGTCACTATATCTGGGTCATTTAAAGAGAATGGAGAATGCTGGGTTAGAGAATATTGTCATGGGGAGGGCACGGTTGTAGTTGGAATAGGAGTGGGAGTGCAGTTTCGGTGGTCAGGAAAGATCTTTCTGAGGGTGACAAAAACGGCCAAGTGAAGCATGAGAAGGAGCCAGTCATGTGAAGATCTAGGAGCAAAACCTGCTGGGCAGAGACAACAATGGATCACATCTGTTCATCATTTCATTCTAATGTCTTGGAATGGCCACCAAGCAGGAAGTGGGGTAACCATCATCAAACTGTTTTCATATTTGTTGTTTTGGGTGGAAAAGAAATAAAATGTGCATAGTAAGTGTCTGGTACATTTCAGATGACTATAATAAATAAATGTTCTTATTTTTCCCTGATTAGAAATTATTATACTTTTTTGAAAAGTTGCATAACTATATATAACATTTTCCCTATCATTTATTGAAACACAATTTAATGAAAAGTTTTTCTTATCTCTTTGCCACTTGGTTCAATCATGTTTTTCTATCAAATTTTTTGTCAAATAAGAGTTCGGTTTTTCCTAGCTCTTGTTGACATAGATGAAGTAGGTTCTAAAATGTTCTGTCTAAACTCAACTGGACATACACCAAGGGTTCTTACCATGTCAAGCAAGTATCTTGTTTTAACACTAAAAAACAAATCTGTCATTAGAAATATTTAACAGTTATATCAAGTACACTTATCAAAGTATTAGGTTGTTGTGAAAGTAATTGAGGTTTAAAAGGTTAAAAAAAATTGCAAATCTGCAATTACGTTTGCACGAACCTAATATATGCTTAAACACATATTTTTCAAAAAATCCTTTTCTTGGAGGTAATAACTTTAACATTTTCATCCTGAATTATTAACTAGAGATGGTGTGAAGTGTCCATTAATTACTAATCATCTTGTTTCCTAACCCCTTCAGCCGAGCTTTGAAGTGGAAGATCCTGTTCCTAACAGAGCTGTAGGAATGGACGATGTGCAACCCTTCAGACCAGGTACACTGTGTAATACCAATTTAATTTTGGGAAGGAGTACGCAAGGACATTTGACATGCTCACAGTCTTCTATTCAGACTTACTTTCCTTTGTTACAAATTTAATTGAAGTATTTCACATAAACAACGTGATGTCATTGTTGGTATCGATGTTTGAGAAAAAAGACATCGACAGGAATAAGAAAACAAGATTTTAAAAGGGTGACTTCACTAAAATGTTTCTCCTCTTGTTTCGATATCCTAAATGTCCCAGTTTGGAACCCCTGTACTTAATAGGGGTTCTCAGAGGTTAATAATCAAACTGGAAGATACTTCCAGCGTTTCAAATGGTCATTTGAATTTTGACGTTTACCCAAGTAAGCCTCAGTTGCTACCATGTCATTTGTGTTTTAACTTTACTTCCTCTTAGTGTTGTGACACTGATGGTCTTAAGCCAACCAGATGTTCTGCTGAGCAGACACTGGCTATGTGTGTACGTGCGCCTATGGTGTCTTCGATTATTAAAAATGGGAGAAGTAATTAATGATAATAAATATTTGGTAGACACAATCTTTGAAAAAAGGCATTCTGAAGCTTTTGTGCCTTGGGATGCTTTTATGCTATTAAAAATTATTGAGAATTCCAAAGAATATTTTTAAGTCGGTAGTCTCCATAGAAAGTTACAATATTAGAAATAAAAACTGAACAATTTAAAATACGAGCACACACAGTCATGCATTGCGTGAGCCATTGGAGCTACGACCCAGTAACCATAGAGCTATGATGTCACCATCAGAGCTGTGATATCACGGCTGTGGAAAACTCTACTGTACACTTAGAAGAGAATGAGAGTGAAAATGGCAAATGACATTCAGTCTTTCTGTGAAAATAGCTTTGACCTTTTCGGGCCCCTCGACTGACAGACCTTGGGACTTCACGGATTCTCACATGACATTGGAAACCACCGTTTTAAATGATGTACGGGCTTCCTGGATGTGAAGTGATAAAAGAGGCTTTAAAGCTTCACTTCTACAGTTGTTGTGGTTTTCTTTCACTTGTCTCATAGATTTAAGCTGAGATTGTGTTTAAAAAGCAAAAGGAAAATGTTTTGTTATGTATTTGTTTTCTGTCTCATGGTGCCCTGTACTCTTTGGAGCTCATGGGGACCCAGTTTGATCCCATTTTTCCTTGGAAACAATAAGGTCGCCCAGGACTGTAATTTGTCATATGAATATCTATTTATCTAAGGTTTAAAAACGAATTCTGAAGATATTGGAGCATTTAGAAAAGACCATTTTCTTATAATAAATAGTTTCTTATTTGAAGTAGTACGATTCATTAAAAGTTTTTGTAAACCCATGTTTGTCATGCATATTTAAACTTAAGTGGTTACACATAACTTTTGACAGTAACAAAAAAAAGCATACCCTGCACCATCTTAACTATTAAGAAGGAAATATTTAATTGGAAACACATTATGTAATAGAAATTGCTGCGTGACAATAGTTAATTAAACTTACCTATGTAAATGGCAAGTGTAGGACACCTAAAATAAAATGTATTCTGAAGGAATAGTGTGTTTGGGGGAAAAGAGGACGTGTGACTGCTTCTCTGAAAAAGGAAGTTTTACAAGATAGTCAACTTTGTGTTATTTTTACATCCTGATAAATGAAAACTTAATCCCAGAATTCAGATTGGGATTCTACTTCTTTGACCTCCAATCATGAAACTGGTCAAAGATGCAGGGATTGGAAAGTTGGTGATAAAAGGCCATTTGCATCACACTCCATGAGCAAAACTCTGTCAGCATCCACAGAGTTTGGACAGATGACCGTAATAGATAAACTAGAGACTCAGATTGTAGGTGTGTTTCTGTTATGTAATTATAGGCTCCATGACTTGAGTGAATCACAGCTACCAGAAAACAGAGAAAGCAAAGAAGGAAATAAAGAAACAGAAAGTGTTCAACTCTAGCCCACCTCTATGTAGGTTGATCGTAGTTCTGACTTTCCAATAGTCATTTTGTGTCAAAATCTACTTCATGTTTACTCTGTTTATGGAACTTAACAGCCAAACAGAATGACTTTTAGCAATACATTGGCATTCTTCCTGAACCACAATAACATATGGAAATAAGAAAGATAATGAGGTGAAAGCGTGATTTCCTTTAGACTAGTATTTAGCATACTCTGGGGAGTGGGCAGCAGAATTATACTTAGAACATTAGGACCAGATGGGAAAACTTCATAAAGATCTAAAGGTTGCCTAGTGAAACAAAACATAGTTTCTTAGCTTTAGTTTTATATTCTGAATTCAAAAGTATCAGTTAAAACTGTATGTATTGTAAATGAAAAAGCACCTTCCGAAACCAACAATCAAATATTTCTTGGATTTTCTATGGCTTTATATATTTTAGAATTGACTTTCCCAGCAGTGATGGGAATCTCAGCTGTGTCCGCAGTCTGTCTCCTCTTCTCTGTCTTCTTCCTTAAACCCCAGTGCTGAATCCTCAAAGGTGAAAAGAAATTTTCAGAATAGTAGAGGAAAACATTTCAGATATAAGGAAGGGTGTACACTGATAAATGCATCAGAAGTAAGTCATTCTGGAAACAATGAATGACATTGCAGTTGAATCTTAGGGTGTTGTTCAAAAGGTATATTACGAGGTAGAGAACAGAGTATATAGTGCAACTCGATGTGTTTGTACTGCATTTCTAAATTGTAGGGTTTTTTTCTGATTGTTTTTCTATCGATGTTCATTGAATGAATTTGTGGATGAATTTTTGACATGTTTGTATGCCTTTCACTTTGTGACATCTCATATTTCCCAAATGGTTTGTTAGCTAATTAGAAGTGTTAGCTAATTAGAAGTATTTCTTAAGTAAAGTAAATATTCAGGAAAAGATGACGCTTAATTTGAAGTCTCAGTTGATAAGATGTTATTTTCTGTATTTATAAAGATTATAGCTTTTATCTAATTGTTCTAAGTAGTTCGTTTTAACTAATACATAGATTTGTCAGCAGGACAACACCTAGGAATGACATCAGAGGAAGGACAAGCGAGGCTTGATGGAAATGAAAAGAACTACACACATGTATGTGAAATTTAATTTTAAATTTCTAGTATAATATGGTTTTCTGTGCTTTAATAATATAATAGAGTCCAATTGAAATTACCTTCCATGCTAGCCTTTTAGAGTCAAAAGGTCATAACTGAATGATATTTATAACATTTGAACTAGTTACAAAACTTAAAATGTTGTTAGAATCTATAGATATTCATAGCTCAACTTTATCTTTGGATTGAGGCAAAAATAATAATAATAAAGTCCTGAATGTTGTTTGCTCCTTTAATTTTTATAACTCCCTTAAATAAAAAAGAAAGTAACATCAAATACTGAATCACATGATGAGACAGTTGAAATTATGAACCATGTAAAAATGATGGCCACTGATTCAGGCTCACGTGAAAGGAGTCATGATTTTCAGGGGTTCAAAATGTGCAGTTCCGTATGGCTGGTCACTAAGGCCAAGGTTAGAGATGGATTCTTCCTTGTGACCTCTGTGTAATGGACTCTGCGTCTACATTCAGGGAGAGAATGGGGTCATGCACTCAACTCAACTGCTTTTTAAGAGAATCACATCTTCTCAGGATGGGACCTTTGGTTGTTAGGACACAAACAGTAACTTTCTAATATCTTTCCTTTCAGTGTAGGAAATCAGTAAATATGATTTAATTTTTTGTCTGCTCTTACTAGTGGGTATTGAATAAGTTAGAATTGGATGCAACAGATAATTATATCAATGTATAACACAATGTGTAACACTCATAGTGTATAATGTGAATTAATATTTAGGAATTTACTTCTCTTACTGATTGATTTTAATGATGTGGGCTTCTAATTAAAGTTTGCCTATTCTCCAGTTATTAATCTTTAAAAGATATTCTTAAATTCACTGTAGGGGCTCACTATTTAAGACATGGTGGGGTGAACTATTTTAAATGAGAAAGCCTCTGTGACATTAAAAATCATCTACTGTTTCATTTTTTGGGTGGATTTAACATATAACCAATTGTTTAGTTCAAACAGTGACAAAATTAGTTTTGCGGATTCATGTTTTTCTTCTAATTTAGACTAAGGCAAGTTATTTTTCACTTTCTAATTAAAGTCCGATAATTTGGGAGTAAGTAAACGTAGATTAAGATTTTTAACAGTTAAATTTTAGTTATATTCTAATTTTTCTTTGTTCATATTCGATTCTCTAGGTTGTACAAGAGGAAAACAACACTCAGAGGCCACTTTCCCGAGAACAGGACAACAAAATATTACATGACACAGTTCTGACCAATTGCCTTCAACAACAAAAGGAGACAGAAATAAATCTTAAGAAAATGAATTCTGAGGTATTTTGTTTAGTCATTTTCAAATATGTGTGTATGTACATATTTTAAAAACCAATGTTGTACATATGGGAATTGTAGAGGATTTTAAAAGTGTGTGTGTGTGTGTGTGTGTGTGTGTGTGTGTGTGTGTATTTTAGGGAGAGTGACATTTTTGGTCCATTGCAATAAATGATATTCTTGATTGAAATCCTTTTATGTCCAACAGTCAAGTAGTGACGTTCCCAATGTGTCATCTAAAGGGGAGGTTTTCAATACTTTTTACAGGGATCGATGAGCTTTCTACAATCTCAAAACTATTGTTACTAATAACAGAAGTTTCAATTTGAGGCAGTGATTTCATCCCCTTGCTGTATTAGTAGAGAGGTCAGTTTTCACTTCCGCTGATTGTAAGGAGTAGAAGTATAGCCAGTGCAGAGACCATCTTTTAGATCTCATTCTCCTACTTTTGAGAAAAGGAACAATTTGTTCCAAGCAGAGTCCTATTTCAGTGCTAGGAACTTTTGAAGAAAATTGTATGCCATGATGCATACTTAGTGATAATTTATTGGTGAGTGTTTTATTCAAAGAAGTCAGTGTGTTTTCCCCTATTTCTCATTTATTTCTCCTTTAAACATTATGAAAAGGAAACAACACTTAAGCAGCAGCAAATATTTTCTAACAATAATTTTCTATTTTCTAAGAAGAGCTCTATAATTTTTAGCCTATTTACCCTGAGTTTTTTTTGAAATCTAAGGCTTCTTTTGAATTTATATATTTACACTAGAAGAGCAGCAAGCACCCTATTGTAGAGTCCAAAGTCCTGGGAAAAAATCCTGAACTTGCTCATCTTTGTAATCATTCTATTTGAAATTGTGATAACGAAGAGTTCATTGATGTATAAAGAAGTGCTTAGCGTAATGCCTAGATTTATCAGTGATTAGTAGATTTCATCTTACAACTGACTCTGAAAATATTAGAAAAGTAGAATATCTTTTGAGTATTCTTGGGAAAAAAAATTCTAGGAAATGTAATCAGTCCAAATGTATGCAGAGTGAATACTCTTACTGTGGGATAGGTGTATATTCACACGGTGACCTCTATTTTAAAATGTAGTCAGACTTCTTAATCTTCTATTTGATGCCTTCTGGGTTTGCTGCCTTTCCAGTTCTGAGACTCTTAAAATTCTCTGATGATTTTAAAATTCTCTTTTTCACTTTCATGGATTCAGCATCTTATATTATTATTTTTTTAACTTTGGGGAATTTATGCTCGTATAAAGTTGGAGGTTTGGATTCAGCATTGTATTTTTACAGTGGGATATCCACGTACTGCAACCTTTTCATTATATAAACACTTAGGTTCTTCTTTAATTTCAGAGGATATCATGATATGTCATTTCATTGAGTGCTAGCTACAAGTCTCCTTTGTTTTACTTAGGATTCTGAGAGTTACGAAAAAGCAAAAGACATGTTGCATGAAAATCACGTGTTGCAGGATGAAATCGCCATACTAAGACTACAAAGGGACACACTCATAACTCAGAAGCAGGAAATGGAAAAAAAATACTTTGAGGACACTGCAAATGTAAAAGAAAAGAAGGACCGTCTTCAAAAGACAATAAAACAGAATGACGAAACGCTAACAGAAACAGTATTTGAATATAACAGACAGCTTAATGTCCCAACAGCTGAGAATACAATGCTGAACTCTCAACTGGAGAATGAAAGACAAAGCAAAGAAAGATTGAAAACAGAAGCGGAATCCGACCATCATCATGAGTTTAGTAAGCAATTAAGACCCCTACAAAATTCTTTCCAGGAATTAAGAGATAAATGCTTGCATTTCGTGGACAACATCGGGTTTGCTATGTGTAACCTAAAAGAAAACAGTGAGATTCATTCTCAGCAACTTCCTAAAGCTGGAAGTAAATCCAATAGCTTAGACACTGAGCTCCCTCACGCAAGATATGATGTCAGAGAAAGGACATTGGTTTCTGAACCTGTACTGAAAGACCTAAACCAAACTCAGTGTCAAGAGGAGGAAATTGAACACATGAATCAAAGGGAACCAGAAAAATTGAACCCGTATACTGGAAAGCTGGAATCCCTAAAGGAGGAAAGATCTGACCTACAGAGTGGAAACATGCTTCTTCGAAGGCAACTGGATGATGCATTCCACAAAAGTGACAATAATGAAAATTCAGGAATGAATATTGAAGAGCAGCTTCAGGGGCTTAGAAAAGTGCTTCAAGCTGAATGTGAAAAACAAGATCCAGTGGTGAAAGAGAGCCCTAAGGAGTTAGTCAGCAAATTGAATCACTTGAAAGGAAGAATGTGCCAGTATGAAAACGATAAATCAGAAAGAGAGGTAAGTATCCAGAAAGATAGTTTTCACATTTCCTGAAAGAAAATTCAATGTTCAAATATTTGATGATGGCTAAATGTTGAATCTAGCAGAATATTAAAAATATATAGATTACAAATGTATTTGCTCTAACAGCTTAAAAGCATACATTGTATCCAGCAAACAAAACTTAGACCTGTGAGGTGCTTTACTTTGAGTAAAGGCATTGTGTTGACTATGAAATTTTAAGGTATAAATTGTTATTAGATACATATTGATATGAATGATTTAGTCTTATACTGCTACAATAATAATTTTCATCTTTCTGTTACCACATTGTAATACCATTATGAAGCAGATAAATGGAAATGCTCCTATGCAAACTGAGTTTTTAGAGATAGAGGTTCAATTAAGTGGATTACCTAGAGAGTTAATTCTAGATTTCCCACATGAACTGAAGTGTAGATGCTGTCCCTTTCCCTCAGTAGTTTCTTCCACATTTTAGTTGGTATAATTTTGTTTTTATTCATGTCAATTTGATATAAATTGGAACTATTTCAGTCTCAAATAATGTATTCTTAGGACCTGTGACCTCTTTAAAGGCAGCTAATTTTTCATTAAATCATAATTTGGGACAAATGTGAGGAGTTTTATCAAAACTCTACTTGATTTAATCTTCCCATTGCTATCTATAATTGTCCTTGAATATTTTTACAAATTCATTTTTCTCATCGCAAGGCCCATTTACTATCATTTGGACATAAGTTTGTCCATTTCAAAGAGAATTTAGCAGTCTCTGATTTATTAATTTGGCACTGGGTCTCCATTTTCAGACGAGTGAGGGGAGGCAGGATTCATGTGTAGCAGGAAGGGAGGTCCAGGCCATGAAGACCACTGGAATGAGTTTGCTTTTCTTCTAAGATACAGGAATCTGTTGGAAGGTTGTGAGCAGTGGACTGCATATGTGAGGACCTGTGAAGTCAATTTAAGCCTGTGATAAAAAAAGGGGGAAAACATTCCACAATGTATACTTGACGACCGCTAGTCCCACCGACATACCAATTTCCCCTTGAGATGTCAGTAGATTGTTAAGCTCTGCGGCTTCATCAGGGGAAGTGGAGAGTGGGGCTGAATCTGTTGTTCAAGTAACCTTCGTAATAGTGAGTGGGCAGCAGGATAACACCTTCTGTGTCTTACCCAGATTCAGTAGACAGAATTGTGTCCAAAAGAAGAAAACAAGGTGAACTGATGCATGGGGTGATCTTTTTCGAGTTACATATTATATTAATATGTTAGAGTTAGCAAATTTTAACATAATTTAATAAAAAAAAAAAAAAAAAAAAAATAATTTAATAGATGTGATTATAAGATCACTAACAGAATCATCTTTCTAGATGCTTGGGAGACGATTTCAACAAGAGCTACCTGACTCCACAAAAAAACTGTCTATGTCAGAGGCTTCACTGGAGGATAGATCACGTTACCGTATGAATTCAGAAGCTGAGACACAGGATTTCAAGACATTAGAGCATATCAGGAGTCAGGTATGTGTGAAATGTAACCTGTCAACAGTTCATCTATAGTTGATTAATATAAAGTGTTTTAAGACCCTGATTTTCAAGGGCAGCTTTCTTTTGTGTTTTCGGTGTAATTAATTTATTATAATTTTATTATCTTTATAATGCACTTCTTCCTTAAACTCTGGCTTCCATCCTGCTATTTGCAACGTATGTTTTTTCTTATATCTATACCCTTGGTAACGTTGAGAAATAGGCAGCATTCCTCATAGAAATCGAGAGACTTTCTTCCTACTAAACAATATTTTGTAGTGATATCTCCATTACCAGGATGAAGCAGCCATTTAAAATCAGAAGATAATGCTTACTAGAACGATTCAGAAATTTGTCTTATTTCTTATCATCACTTTTGTAAATGGTTACAGCATTGGTATATATTTCATGGACTTCAAACTAACTTGTACAGAAAGTTCAGTATACAAACCAGTTGAAGTAGGCATTTCCTTCATTTTGTTTTCATTTTTGAAATATTGTAAAAGTGTAGAAATATGTTGATCATTATAGTATGCACACCCACAATAGAGAATTAAGAAAATAATCCAGATTCACTATATTTGTGTGTTTTTTAATCTTCATTGGGATGCAATCCCCATATCATATTTCACCATTTAAAATATACAATTCAATATCTCTTGTTACATTCAGAGAGATGTGGAACTATCACCACAATTATAGAACATTTCCATTACCCCCAAAAGAAACCCCACATCCCTTAGCTGTCACCCTATCTTCCTGTCTCTCCCAGCCTCAGGCAACCACCAATCTACTTTCTGTCTCTGTAGATTTGCCTACTTTGGATATTTCATGTAAATGGAATCACACGATGTGAGGTCCCTTGTGACTCGCTTCTTTCACGTAACATCACGTTTCCAGGGTTCCACCGTGTTGTAGCACACATCAGTTGTGAGCTATTTCTTCCTATTGCCCAATGTTGCTTCACCTTGTGGACAAAATACTTACCCATTCATCAGCTGATGGAACTTTGTGTTGTTTCCACTTTTTGGCTGTTAATAATTCTGCTATGAACACGAGTTTACAAGTTATGGTGGGAGCCAGTGTTTTGATTTCCCTGCCCCCGGATTTCTGGCTCCCAATCTGGCCTCTCCATGAAGCTTTCTCTGACTGTTTGAACTCTCATTGAACCCGTGTTCCTCAGCACTTGTCGGATAGTCTGTGCAGAGCAATCAAGCCCTAAATTTGACATAGTTTCAATTTTTCATGAGAGAGAATTCTGTCTTTCTAAGTATAAGTTTGTCTAAGGGGAAATAGTATTTGATGTGATGGCACCTATCCTTGCATAAATTGAAAATGTTTTCTTCAACAGTTGTTAGGATAAAATTAAATATTTTATACCAAACCAATACTTCCCCTTGGAGACATTGATATAATTAAACTTTTATTCTGAAAATATTTCTCACAATTATATATAAAACTGAAAGCACATCTCCAATAGAAAATTGTTCAGTGAAATGCTCATGTTCCCCCTGTCCATAAAAATAAAAAACTAAAATAAAAGGGAGCCAGCCCTTCCTGTCTGCAGCCAGCCAGGGTGTACAGGTCGATAGCACATTCTAACTACAGCTCGGAGGACGGCTTTTCTGATCTGCCAGAGCGTGCTGCTTCCATCTGCTCCTCTGAGTTCTGACACATCCCCACAGAACCAGTTGCTGGGAAGGAATTGATTTGGAAAGTTGGCTTTAGCACTAGAGTCCGTTATTTCCATATCAGTGGCTTTACCCTGCCTCTCACGGTCATATAAATTGTATGCTCAATCCAGGAGGTGGTATTTGCATTGTAGTCCATACTCATTATGGACTACACTGAGTGTACATAGGAACGTATACATTATTACAAGCAGAGAAAATGTACTGTTGGCTCTTGGAATTGGTAAAAGGATTTTAGTACTGGGGTTATATTCTGGGCTTAATGCTCCCCATTTTTTGACATTGCTGATAGTTTGATGAATGATTTCAGTGTAACTGGTGTAAGAGACCACTTCCATTTGCATCCCATCTGTGTAAAATATCAAATTTTATTAGAACCTAAAATACAGCAACAATAATGCTAACTGCAAACCCTTTGATTTTACTGTGTGCCATGTCCTTTTCTATTACATATGTTCCCTAATCTAATCTTCCCAATATCCCAGTGAGGTAGATGCCACTATTGTCTCATTTTATACATGAAGAAACTGAGACCCAAAAAATTTAAGTATTTTGCTCAAGGTCACCCAGCTAATAACTGGTGGACTTGGGATAAAAACCCAGGCATTTTGGCTCTTATTTAGTTACTGCCCCTCAAACTATTCCATGACTATCTGACTGCCCCCAAGAGTAGCCTGTTAACTTTCATAATCACTGGACTAGCCTGGTAATTCACTTATGTGAATATTTAAAATTAGAGTTGATGGGATGCTTGGAATACAGTATGTTTGATTTCTTGGGTATTTGTACCACAAGGTATGATAATTGTGAGAACTCATTCAAGAAAAAGTGCTCCATACCTCGTTGCTGACTATCACTGCGGTCACAAAGCTCCCTTTGGGAAGCTCTGCACCAATGCCACCGCCTAGTTCACAGTACAAAGCACTTCTGGAACTCTTTTTCTGGAATGGCCATCATTGCTGTCATCATATTACCCTTGATGTCCTGAATGTCATCAAATAGTCTTCCTTTCCATATTTTCTTTATCTTTGGATAAAGACATATTTAGTCACTGGGGACCAGATCAGGTGAGTAGGGAGGGTATTGCAATACAGTTATTTGTTTACAGGCTAAAAACTCCCTCAGACACAGTGCCCTGTGAGCTGGTGCATTGTCGTGATGCAAGAGCAATGAGTCGTTGGCTAAAAGTTCAGGTCGTCTTAACTTTTTCACACAATCTTTTAAGCAATTCCAAAGAGTAAACTTGGTTAACTGTGTGTCCAGTTGGTAGAAATTCATAATGAACAGTCCCTCACATATATATAAAAAAAGGGGAGCAACATCATTGCAACAGGTTTGCGAACTTAATTGTCAGATGTCATAGATCATCAGTAAACATAACTTTTTCTTTATTTTAGCTGCAAGAAGCAGGAGCTCGACATCCAGAGGATGCACGATGCACTGAGAAGATGCAAGATCACGTGCAAAAGTATAAGTTAAAGCAGCACAGAAAATAACTTGAGTATTTATAAAGCAGATGTGTAGTGTAGTATGACCATTAGATCAGTTATAACAATAAACACATGAGTGTGAAGCTGGGTCAAAATGTCAGCTTTGAGCTACCTTGAAAAGAATAATTTGTGTACATTATCTCTAATTTTACACATTATGCAAAATTCACAACTAGAAAAATAGCACAATTGCCAAATCATGCGCTTTTCAAATTGTAAGATTTTATGTAGTTGCACCATAGATATTTGTTCAGTGATTATGTGGTATGCTTTAAAGTCAATGTGTGAGAATAATTATGTCAAAATATTCACTTTAGGCTTAAAGCTGAAAATACTGACCTAATACTGACAATTCAAAAGCTAATGGGCATAATCGAACAACTTCACAGGCACCTGTCAGGTACAAGTTTGGTAAGTGAATCTCTTCATTTCTGTCATACTGCAAAGGAATTTCTATGTCTGTCATAGTACCATATAAGGATATTTTAGACAATAAGAACAGTCTCATTAATAAAAGTACTGTATTCATGTTGATACTACTTGCTGGGAGTAACGTAATTCCTCTCCACAGAGAAAGAAATCTCAGTTCATAAAATTAATGATTTTTGTAGTAAGATTTTTATAGAAAAAGATTGTGATAGTCTAAAGGCAATATTTGACATACACCATGTTTCAATTATCCTTTCGTTTGTCCAACATTTGGGTTTTTCCAACTGTTGGCTATTGCTATTTATGCTGCCACAAACATCGGACTACAAATATCTGTTTGAGTCCAGGCATTTGAGTAATGATTTGATCCAGAATTCTAAATTTCCCTTGAAATCTAAACCCTTTAGTGAGATTTGGAGAATGAATTACTTTTAATGTTCTAATTTGTTTTCTTCATCATTAACGAATACTGGGTCATTAGGCAAATGTTTCCTGAAAAGAATATACTTTTCTCCTTGTTGGATTTTGAAAAAGAAAAGAGATGCCAGTGTAAAAGTAGAAATGAATGCCCAATCAAGTCCTTACATAGTAACATAGTGCTTCTAGCTTTGCAAGTTTAGAAACTAATCTTTTTCCACTCACTTGAGTTAATCATACGCTTTTAAAGATTGAACAGTTCGATGTCAGAAAAGATTGATGTGTCATCCAGGATGACAATTTCCTGATGGACAGTGAAAAACGTGTCACTATCTTTCCTAAGCAGAGCAACATTCCTCTGCCATCCTCCTGTCCTCTGTAGTAGAGGCTCCCTAGGATTTCTCATCATAAGATCGCATTGTGACCCCTGAGGTGGACCAATGACATAGATGTACCTTCCAGCTGGTGTCTTTCAGTCACAGTAGCCAGGTCTAAGCAATTTCATTAGACAGTCATGCCCATCAAGGGAAACAGAAGATTGTTCTGATGGTCCTTCTTGTGGCCAAAGAAACTTTGAAAAAAAATTTTTGTCTAGACTTCTTGTCAATTAAGTCACATTATGTTGCTAACATACTTTTCATATGAGTGACATGATAATGTGTTGATAAGGAGTCTTACATGAATGTGAGTTCCATGAGTTGTCACATCACAGCTTTATAGAGAAATCTATTATATTAAGGTATCAAAAATTGAAAAATTGGGGATTTGTGGTCAAGATAGCAGAGTAGGTAAATGCCATGCTTGCCTCCTCTCACGACCACATCAAAATTACAACTAAACTACAGAACAATCATCACTGAGCATCACCTGAAGTCTAGCTCAACCAAAGTCGTCCTACCTCTAGGGACATACAGAAGAAGTCACCTCGAGACTGGTAGGAGGAGCAGAAAAAACAGAACGAGCTGATGCCAGACCCTTGTGCGACTGTCAGAAGTCTAGAGGGATAGCTTGCTTGTCGAGGTCCACTAGGGGTGTGAGAGGTCCCAGCTCCACACCAGGCATCCTAGCCCAGGATTCCAATGCTAGAGAGAGATGTCCCCATAGCTTCTGGCTGTGGAAACCACTGGTCATTCTGGTTGGGTGAGATGAAAAGGGTGGCTAGAGTCCCAGTTGATTCTTTTATAGGGCTTGGAATGGGCTTACTAACTGACAGATTCATTTGCCCTGAACTCTAACACTGGGCAGTAGTTCAGGGATATAAGGGGAGGAACTAAGTTTTTTGCCTTTAGGGTGATGGCTGGAGGGGAGCTTCTTCCCACACAGAGGTGCTTGTGGAATCCATTGTTTCTGTACTGATCCATCACCTGTTGCAGTGTGAGACATAGACGGCCTCCATCTCTTGAGTCTACATCAACCTGGCTAACACTGTCCACCCACCCTGGTGATTCCCTGAGAACCTGCCCCACCTAACTTGAGAGCCAACCCAAGCTTCTTCCAGTGACTTTTCCAAAAAAAAAACATCCTGTCTTGGCTCATGCTGCAGACTTGCCTAAAATCTCTCAAAGGTTCACAAAACCTAAACAAGCGTTATGTGGCCTCAGCTGTCCTTTACTTCTTGCTGTGTAGACCCAAGATGGCACTAATGGAAGCTGGCTGTGGTTCATAACTGGAACTCTTGAGGCACCTCCAAAGCCGGTGCAGGTGGCGCCATCTGCATCCTGCTTTGTGGTCAAGCTAGGTGGCCCTCTGCAGGACATAGGCTGCGGCTGAACTAGGCCTGGGGGTGGGCCACTTCTAGGAGTCCCTAGGGCTGACATACCTGGTGGCCATCTTTGGACAGAGCAGGAGCATCACCGCTCTGGTGCCTCCCAGAAAGACACAACCAAAGTGTACACAGGGCAGACACCAGTGCCCTGCTAAAGCAAATCCTGCTCTATAGGGGCAGCCCCTGCAAAACAGCTCCTCCACTGTAGTCGTGGTCAGTCCTCACAACCACACAGTCTGACGATCAATACCTCCCATTGGCATGCAAACAGCAGCCAAGGCTGCACTACAACAGGAGAGCACAGAGGACTCACACAAGGGGCAGAGCTGCAGCGCCTGGCTCTGGGTAACAAGGAGGCTGTGCCACACGGCCCCACAGGACACCTACTATATAAGGCCACTCAGATAGGCCTGGGAGACACAGCCGTCCTACCTCATACACAGAAACATTCAGAAGGAGGGAGCCAACATGGGGAGTCAAAGAAACATGCCAAATAAAAGAACAGAAGAAACCGCCAGAAAAATACTGAGCAAGATAGAGACAAGCAATCTATCAGATGCAGAGTTCAAAACACTGGTTATTAGGATGCTCAGGGACCTCAAGAAGAACTTCCACTAAGACATAGGAAACATAAAAATGAAGACAGAAAACATAAAAATGAACCAGTTATAAGTAAAGAATAAAATAACTGAAAAAGCGAATGTCTTAGAGGGAATGAAAACTGACTAGATGAAGCAGAGAATCGAATGAGTGATTTAGAAGATACGGTAGCAGAGAATACCCAGTCAGAACAGCAAAAAGAATCCAAAATATGAGGACAGTTTAAGGGACCTCTGAGAATGTCAAGCATACCAACATTATCATATGGGGTACTACGAGAAGAAGAAATGAAGGAATTCGAAATGTACTTGATAATGACTGAGAACTTCCCTAACTTGGTAAAGGAAATGGACATATAAGCCCAGAATTTCAAAGAAGATGAGCCCAAACAGGCCCATACCAAGATACGTCATAATTAAATGCCAAAGTTTATAGGCAAATAAAGACTTTTTAAAACAGCAAGAAAAAAGCGGTTAGTAACCTGTAAAGGAGCACCCATAAGACTAGCAGGTGATTTCTCAAGAGCAACTTTGTAGGCCAGAAGGGATTGGCACAAAATATTCAAAGTGATGAAAGACATGCCTACAACTAAGATTTCTTTACCCAGCAAAGCTATAATTTAGTATCATAGGACAGATCAAGAGCTTTCTGGAGGAAAAAAAAAAAAACTGAAGGAGTTCATCAGTACCAAACCAGTATTACAAGGAATATTAGAGGGACTTCTTTAAAAGTAACAAAAAAGGAAGAACAAAAATATCAATCATAAAATAGCAGTAACTACATATCTATGCACAATTACTTTATGTGTAAATAGATTAAATTCTCCAATCAAAACACAGGGTGGCTGAAAGGATAAGAAAATAAGATCCTTACATATGCTCCCTACAACAGACTTGCTTCAGATCAAAAGACACAGAGACTGAAAATAAAGGGATATTTCATGAAAACAAAATAAAATTTAAAAAGCCGAGGGAGCAATACTTGTATCACACAATATAGACTTTTAAACAAAGGCTATCACAAGAGTTGAAGAATGACCCAGATATCCCACTTCAGAGAATTTATCCAAAGAAACCGAAAAATGCCAATTCGAGGCGATGTGTACATCAATATGTTCACTGCAGGATTCTTTACAATGGCCAAGATGGGCATGCAGCCTATCAATGGATGAATGGATAAAGAAGAGATGATACATGTATGCAATGGAATATTGCTTGGCCACAGAAGGAAATGGGCTCTGGCCATCTGTGGCGGTGTGGATGGACCTGGAGGGTACAGTGCTGAGTGGAGTGTGTCAGACCGAGAAAGATGCACTGTGACTGTGCTTCTAAGTGGAATTGAAGAACAGAACAAACAAACAGAAAAAAGTTCATACATACAAAGAACATTTTGTTGGTTGCCAGCTGGAAGGGGGTTTGTGAAGTGGGTTAAAAGGGGAGAGATTAAAAAGTACAAATTGGTTGTTACAAAGTAGTCATGGGGATCCAGGGTATAGTATAAGGAATGTATTAATGATATTGCAATAACAACACATGGCATCAGATGAGTACTAGGTAATTTAGGGTGATAGGTGGGAGAGGAGTTAGGAGCAGGGTGGAAAAGGTGAAGGGGTTAAAAAGTACAAATTGGTAGTTACTAAATAGTCACGGGGATGTAATGTAAAGCATAGGGAATATAGTTAATACTATGACAATAACTATGTATAGTGCCAGGTGGGTACTGGATGAGTCAGGGGAATCAATTTGTTAAATTACTTAAATTCTAACCACTATGCTGTACACCTAAAATTAATATAAAATAATATTGAATGTCAAAAAATTGAAAAATTTGTAAGCACACCCAAAACTGATGAAGCTTATACCAAAATAATGAGGGACGATAGGTTCCTAGGGGAAGTAATTAGGATCTCGACAGAATTATCAGCCACCATAAGGTCTACCCTGTAAATCAAAAGTTTAATTACGACAGGTTTCAACGAATTCGATCAATAGCCCCCCAGGTGAGATAGTACCTGGGTTAAGATATTTGATTCACACAATGTGAGAGGAAGCATCTGGACTGGGAAGAAAGGATAGCTCCAACTGACTTAAGCCTTCAAACAAGATGGTGGAGTGTACTTGCGAAAGGAATTTCAGAACACTTCCATAGGTCAGGTCAGGTCCCAAGGAATAGGAAGTTATTCAATAGAGCAAACAAAAATGGAAAGGCGAATAGTAGATAATGTGAACCTTATGAAAAACGTATGCATTCTGAGAGAAAAACAGGACAAAGTATGCTGGTCAACATCCTAAGGGTGAGGAGCTGCCAAGATCTGAAAATAACGCTATGTTCACAGTCACAGTGATAAGAATCCCCATGAAATGTACCAGATGAGCTGATCCACAGCAAGTCATGGTTTATGAGTGTGTGGTTGAGGGACACTGTCTATGAGGAGCTCCAGGGGAAAAAGGAAAGTACAGATGACCTCAGTAAAGGGGTCAAGGCTGCCACTGTAGATGAGGGAATGTGGTTTGAAGCACTGGGATGTAAGGAACTGAGAGCATTTAAAAAGAGGAAGAGAAAAGGGTCAAGGCCTGACCACCAGGACTGCTGTTTAGAGATGAGTTGGGCTGAGAAGACTATAGAAAGGGTGTGGGCATCCTTATCAGTTGCTGCTGAGAAGTAAAGCAGGACAAGGACTAAAAGAGATGACCCTGAAAAATGTTTTCGCGCAATTATAAGGACAGAAAGTCAGGCTCTCATGTAAAAGAAGAGATTAAGTGGCGAAAATATGGACCTGGGGATGAGACCACATATTAAAGAGGGTTAGAGTCTAAGGAGAAAAACAGGATGACAGAAAAAGTTACAGGAATCAAGAAAAAGTTATGTTTTTACATAATATAGAGAAGATAAACTTTAAAGAGAAAAATATTTACTAGAAAAGGAGAAATTGAAACCTATGGAAGAACGCTTACAGAGAATGAGAGTCTTCATCTGATGCTCATGTCAGATTATCACAATGTAAGGGGGACTGCACAGGAAGTTTTCAAAGATTATCATACGAAAATGTGATTCCATAAACCCTGTAAAATCTTGAAATGTTGATGAAAATGTCTCTGGGAGCATTTCTTGAAACTAAAATGTAAAGAGAACCACTATTTAAATCTATTCTTTAACACTTAGTATTTTTACATGTAAAAGCCTCTGTTTTTAAGAAAGTATGGCAATTTAAATTCCAGGAAACCAATGATGACACTGTAAAATCCATTTCAGCTGCTTTAAGAAATGTCATTGTTTTTGAACTCTGTCCTTATTGGCATCAGGTCTACAACTACATTTTATACACCTGTGTACACATATTACTCATGAGCTCATGAGGAATCATATTTTAAAGAAAGAAGAGTGAGTCTCTAGATTTTTAAAATTAACTTTCTTTAAAAATGTTTTTCAAAGTCTGAGGATGAAAAGGAACAATTAAAGTACTATGAGAAGTTAGAATCTCTGCAATATAATATGAATCAACAAAAGAAGAAAAATGATGAATTAGAGACAGAGGTTACCAGGTAAGGTTTTAATATTTCAGATCATGTCAACCATTAATTACTATTTCATTATAATTCTTACTTTATGAAAACCTAAGTACAAATGTATTTCATACCTGTAATTTTCATAATTAAACAAGTTATCCTACTTACGAATTTACATCAGAAACTCACAGCACAAACTTGTGTGAATGCCAAAATATTATACCTACTCTTGAATGATTCCTAAAACTATAATGACCGTGTCTTTTGCATATACTGTCAACTGCACTCTTCCTGGTCTCCCTTGAATCTTTATTTCTGCAGGATGTCTGTGCTCTCTTTGGTGATCTTTCCTTCTTTTGGTAGTGTTCTTCCCTTCAGCATTCTAACAGTTTAATGTCTAAA
Source organism: Rhinolophus hipposideros (assembly GCF_964194185.1). Classification (NCBI taxonomy): domain Eukaryota; kingdom Metazoa; phylum Chordata; class Mammalia; order Chiroptera; family Rhinolophidae; genus Rhinolophus; species Rhinolophus hipposideros. Next base: position 271,490 of record NW_027669356.1, read on the forward strand.
AACCTATCTGTGGTATTGTTTAACAACATCAGAATTGTTATTGATTTGGCTTCTATGTTCTTTCTACTTTTTTTTCAGTTATAAAATATGTCATACATACCAAACCATATGTATGACTTAAAAAAGAATGAGATGAGTAATCATCTCACTCAGATAATAATGGAATCTTTCCCAACGTCTGGGAAGCCCGCACGTGGCTTGCTTTCTGTTTACTTGCTGCTTACTGAATGAAGTTTTTTCTCTGATTCTCCTCAGTGTTTTTTCTCCCATGTCACTGTCTTTCTCTGCATTGTTTTGTATTCTTCTCATTTTGTTAACTTTGTGCTAGCAAAGATCTCTTCGTAAAACAGACTCGAAGAGACTGTGACACATTATCTCTCCAATTTCCTTTCTTCTAAAGCCCTGCCCCTTTCCTTTCCCCTCCACTCAGACTTCAGATTTTTCTTTCCGATTTCTCTTTCTATTTTGAATGATCTCTTGTTGGTACGTACTTTCTTTTCTTCTGATAGACTGTGGTCAGTAGGCACCGAATGGTATTTTGGTGTCTTTTCAAAACATCCACATATATTATACTTTTCTTCTTCACCTTGGATACTAATCTCTGGTTTATAGCTGATATTTAATATGTTTGATACTAACAATCTTAAGTGGATATTAATAATACTTTAATTATAAGAGCCTTACATTTTTACAATATGAAGTCTGTATCATATGTATCACAATTGTTTTATGTTACTTACCTAAGATTATAATTTAATTAGTATGCTTTCAAACTCTTATACTGGAACAAATAGGAGAGGATCATAATTTATAGATTTGTTTATTTTGTATGATAGACATATCATCTCTTTAAATAATTACTAAACATTTACTCTTAAAGAATTTGACTTACTCGTTTTCTACAATTCTGCAGACTGAAGACCCTCTTTCAGAATACAAGGATGCTACATGACAGTCAAAATGGACAGGTTAGTTTCCTTGGAGATTTAGAACCCAATCAATCTGAAATGGCTATTCAGATGACTAGGTTAAAACAGAAGGTAATTTGTAATCCGTTTGGGACCCAGAAATCACTTAATTTGGGGAAATATAAACCACTCAATGCTTTGAGCAGTACAATATTGATTTCTCTCTTAATTGTACAGACTCAAGCAGTGAAAAATATAGCTTATTTTCTATATCATTTTTCTATAAAAGGGCATACTGTTACCACTCCTATGTCTCAACCCTGGCTAGTGATCTAAAGCCAAGAAGAACACCGTTGCATGACCCCAAAGCACTGGCTCCAATCTTCATTGAGATATAATGAACATAGCATGCAGTTCCATCATTTAAAGTATGCAGTGCAGTGACTTTTAGTGTATTCAAAGCTTTATGCAGTCATCATCACAATCAGTTTTACAACATTTTCATCACCCTGGAAAGTATCTGTGTGCTGTTAGCCTTCACCGTGTGCCAGTCTGCCCTTCCCACTCTTCTTAGCCCTAGGGAACCACTAGTGAACTCGCTGCTCCATATTGTGGTTTTGATGTAGTTTTTTCTGATGACTAATGATGCTGAGCAATCTTTTCCCATGCTTATTATCCATTTGTATAACTTCTTTGAAAAACTGTTGTTTCGATTCCTTTGCCCTTTTAAAATTGCACTGTCTCTTTCTTGTTGAATTGTAAGAGTTCTTTATATATCCTGGATACAAATCGCTTATCAGATATAGGATTTTCAAATATTTCTCCCTTTCATTAGCTTGCCTTTTTAGTCTTTCAATGGTATCCTTTAAAGCACAGAAACATTTTATTTTAATGGAGTCCAGTTAATCTATTTTTTTAAACACTCAATTACGAACTCTTTCATGAAGACATATACCTATGCTTTCTTCTAAGCTTTTATAATTTTAGCTTTTACATTTTGAGATAATTTTTATATCTGGTATGATGTAGAGCTCTAATTTTTTCTTTTGCATGTGGATATCCAGTTGACCCAGTATCATTTGCTCAAAAGACTATTCACATCCAATTGGATTTTTTAGCACCCTTGTCAAAAATCACTCGGCTCTACATATGAGGTTAATTTTCGGATCCTTAATTTTGATTCATTGATCTATAGATCTGTCCTTACGCCATTACCAAATCAAATGTTATGAGAACACTTCCCCAGTCATCTTGCATATTACCAGATGCCTTATGGAATAATAAAATGTCAATGTAGGGGACTACCTTTAATTCCACTTCTGTGGAGATGTTTTGCTTCTGGATGGAGCCTGTGGCCTGCAGACCTTGGTGACCTTATGACATGATGGGATATTAGGCTTACAAAGTCGACTCATTTCTTTTGTTTTCTTCATTCAAAACATTAATCTTTAACCCAGTGCCTCCCTTTCACTCCCATTTCCATCAAATGTCGGTAATAGGATCTGATACTTGGTGGACAACTTTCTTCATTTTGTCTATCTCCTAATCCATAGCCTCTTCCATAGATTTCACTGTCTAGGAAGGAGAAGATGAAACCTGGACCATCTGCTTTCCTCTTTAGAAATCTCTCTAATCCATCATCTTGCAATTGAAAAGTAGATTCTGTTTGACCCGGTTCTTTTCTGAAACACTGGTGCCAATCTTGTTCTTGGCATAGATCCTACATTCTCAGAAACACATTGAGATGCATAGTTGTACCTTTAGCTTCATATATAATTAATGGAATAAATATTTCATCCCATCCAAAGAAAACATTTCAAGAGTACAGCTGTTAAAATTCAGGAAGTAATTAATCAATCAGAAACAAATAATAGATTCGTGATGTGAATTATGAAATGTCAAAGCCTTTTTGTGTGATACGGAGAAGCATTTCGGTATAAGATACAGAAGACATGGTCTTCCCTTCCCATACAAACAAGCTTGAAGTACGGTAAAGGAGAGATTGTATTTAAATAGTGCCAGAGGACACTATGATTGTTTTACTACTGAGATTAAAAATGATTCCATAATGTACTCTATTTCCTCACCGAGGAAAAGGAAGTGAAGATTGAGTACTAGATTGATGAATAAATATTGAAAGCTGCCTATCTCTTTTAGAATTTTAGGGAATGGAAATCAGGAAAAAGGTTTGATTTTGGTTATTAACTGGCTATTTCTGGTTTTACAACTATCATACTAGAAATCATATGTCTCCTTGCCAGTCTTCCTTATCCTGTATGTTGAGGGAAGCTTCTAAAGATGCCTACCTGCCTAGCTGTCATTGAAGGGAACCCTTGAGAAACTTCTTATGCCTTTCTTGTATTCACTGCTTCTTCTCTTTAGCATTGTGTGTCATTAATAAGTCAATCTCCACATTACTTAGATTACACTATAAAGGAGACTAAAGGCATACCTCGGAGATATTGCAGATTTGGTTCCAACCACAGCAATACACTAGTAACCCAATAAAGTGAATCACAAGAATTGTGCATATAAATTTATTTTACACTAGTCTGTATTCTATTAAGTGTGTGGTAACATTATGTCTAAATAAACAGTGTACATACCTTAATTAAAAAGTACTTCATTGCTAAACTGCCAAACGTAATCCAACTTTGTCGGAAAAGTGGTATTCATACACTTGCTAAATGGATGATTGTCCAAAGCTTTCAATTTGTAAAACATAGTTGCAAAATACAATACAGCAAAGTGCAATAAAAGAAGATATCTGTAATTAATAACTTAAAAGTTACTTTTACTATTATCTCTTTTTTTAATCCAGAAGGTGTGCCTATTTTTTCCTTAACTCTCCAATGGAGTGGTTGAAATAAACAACAGTTATTTGACTCACAGATCCATACTTAAGAAGAGTGTGGCCAGGGCCATCTGTCTCCGTTCCCCTCAGCTTCAATTGGGGCAGCTCGATGGCTGGAGGCTGGAATCATTTGAAAGTTTGTACAGCAATGTATCCGGTAGTTGGTGCCTACTGTTGGTCGGCTCTCTAGCTGGAGCAGACAGCAGGAACACCTACACCTGAACACCCGGCTCGCATTGTGGCCCGAGCCTCCCCACAACACGGGGCTGGATTCCAAGGTTCAGATCCTCAGAGACATAACCAACAGGAGCTGTGTTGCCCTTTGTGAAGGAGTCTTGGAATTCACACGGAATGTCTTTCAACATATTCTGTTCATTAGGAGCAAGTCACTAATGTTGACCCATACTCCAGTGGTTTTATGCAATGAATATTTCAAAATTTACGGACACATTTAAAAACCACCTTGATCTGTCCACTGGCCACAATTCTTTATATTCCCCCCACATGGAAAATACACTCATCCCTACACAATACTCGCCACAAGTCTCAATTTAATGGCGTCAGGCTCAGGTCCGAATCTAAGATTTTACCATCTTAGTCTGGTGCAAATGGGGATGAAGGGCCTGGGTTTTGGTTTCTAGGATAAAGCCCCTTGAGGACAATTCCTTTCAATATGAAAACATGAGAAAGGAAGACAAGTTATCTACCACCCACACACCCAACATTCTGCTCGACTGCTGAAGTTTCCCCTGCAGAAATAGAAACTGGAAGGCACGTTAGTCCATAGCAATTCTGAAATACAGCCTGATGTGTGCTGTCCGTTCTTTGATTAGGACTTAGTCCTAATCACGCCAATGCTTCTCCATGGCCCTTTGCTGTCCCCTGTGAGCTCTTTGTTCTGTCCTTTTCATAAGAAATGACCTGTGCTTGCAGCTCATCCCTCAGCGTCATTCCTCCACCCAAATGTCTAAGACCCACAGGCCTCCTCTATTTTTCACTCTCTTGGTTTTTATTAGTCCAAGGTAACAAGGTGGTTTTTTGCTACTTGATTATCCTAAAAACTTGGAGTTGCGTGAGAGTTTATTGGGGTTCGTGCCATTAGAAAAGCCACCGTCATACATCGTTTTGAGATAAGCTCTTGGGCTTCCTGTAGCTGTTGTAGGACCATGCCTTTAA